>NC_079404.1:20902297-21059797 GCF_029220125.1 Pseudoliparis swirei
AAGAACGAGTCAAACCCCTCAATTACTCTTCATGTGAATACTGCGCGTGTGTGTGTGTGTGAGTGTGTGTGGTGAGCATACTCATCTGAAGTCTGTGGTTTGGTATGGTTTGGCGCGTGTGGGAAAGTGTGGTTAGCGCTACACTCACACAAATAGCGGTTTTCAGTGTGAGCAGACAGTGAAATTCTCATTTGAAGACAACAACACCGTGTGTACCCCCGAGGCTCGCCATTGGCCAAACCGCACAATGTTTAAATCATTTTGGCTTAATTGCTTTTTAACGAGGCTCCCTACTGCGATGACATTATACATTAACACTGTGGGTGCTGAAAGCTCAGTCTGACAAGTCTGGCCACGTACAGCTGTGTCTCAGAATAACGCAAGAGAGGCTTTTTGTCCAAAAAAAATCCATTATGTACGGTTTATAAAAAGTCATTAACGATGAGAGCAGAGAAACATTTATAAAAAAATATACTATATTGTTGTGCCTTAAAAGCCATTAATCAATTATTATACACTACCGTTCAAAAGTTTGGGGTCATCCAGACAATTTTGTGTCTTCCATGAAAACTCACTTTTATTTATCAAATGAATTGAAAATTGAATAGAAAATATAGTCAAGACATTGACAAGGTTAGAAATAATGATTAATATTTGAAGTATTAATTTTGTTCTCCAAACTTCAAGCTCAAAGGAAGGCCAGTTGTATAGCTTATATCACCAGCATAACTGTTTTCAGCTGTGCTAACATAATTGCACAAGGGTTTTCTAATCAGATATTAGTCTTCTAAGGCGATTAGCAAACACAATGTACCATTAGAACACTGGAGTGATAGTTGATGGAAATGGGCCTCTATACACCTATGGAGATATTTCATGAGAAACCAGACGTTTCCACCTAGAATAGTCATTTACCACATTAACAATGTATAGTGTGTATTTTTGATTAATGTTATCTTTATTGAAAAACAGTGCTTTTCTTTGAAAAATAAAGACATTTCTAAGTGACCCCAAACTTTTGAACGGTAGTGTATATACTGTTGACAGTCGCCTCATATTCTGGAATAATATAGATATATATATATCTTTATTCCAGACTCATGGGTCCATAAAACAACAAACACATATTGTGTCATAAACTGAGCTCTCATTGCATACTTGCCCTGCTGGCAGATATAGGATGAGATATAATCTGACCTTGTATCCAGTGATAGAGCGGTGCACGCTACATGGTACAAACACAGGACTACCCGTCATCAACCCCTTCATTAGGAGAGCCAGACAGTGTGGAGCATGTATTTTACTACACACCCAACATTTCAGATAGAATATAACCTTTGGGCGGGATGTCGAAGGACTGGGCTCACTGAGCTGCACTTTGTGTGCTTGAGAGAGTGTGTGTGTGTGTGTGTGTCTGTGTTTACGACCTGTCTGTTTCGAGTACATTTCCAAAATAACAATGTGCCGCATAGAAATTATAAAGCACTCAGGCTGTACAATATATAGTTATAGAAACCTAAAACATCAGAGATGATTTCTAAAGTGGCATAAAGTCAGATGGCACACGCTTTGTACACGACGGTGGAGAAATGTCAAAACAAAACATTCTGAGACATCCTAATATCCTCGAATTAGTTCGAAAGCAGGCCCTCAGATAGCTCCGGCTGCGGTCATCGGGAGCCTATTTTGGAGAGGCATAGTCTTAAATAGCTGCAGGAAATGAGGAGATGATGATGGACTTGAAGCTGCCCTCTGCCTAAGCACCACTCTCTTAAAATAGGAGTGATCTGTTGTTCTCTCCACTCCAGAAAGATAACTTTTTTTTTATCAGATTGGAAGAAATGTGAGCTAATTAGGACTGCAGGAGCGGCAACACGTCCCTGATGTTACCCGTACCATCATGGCCATATTTATAGAGCACAAGCATAACACTCAATTCATCCTATTAGTTTTGTAGTAAGACATAAAAACAAGTAAAAAAAGTCAGAAAAAAGAGAAAATAAATGTTTGGTTCAAAAAGACTAAATATGAACGCGTTGAATGCAACGACGACTCTTTTATTCGCATGTTGGTCAAAGATAACCGAGTGTCATCATTAACATCATGTCCTCACAGCAAATGAATAGGCAGCCATGCTGCGGGGCCTCTAATGTCAAAAGAAAGCAAAAGTCAAATATATGCATCTTTAATTTTCCACTCAGTCAGGACCACTAATTGTCATCACTTCATTTGCCACAAACGTCAAACCACATTCGTGAGATTCAGGCGCCATCTTGTGGCCGCTTGAGTAGATAGATAGATAGATAGATATGTACTTTATTAATCCCCAAGGGGAAATTTGTCGTAACAGTAGCAGCACCAATAAACTAAACACACAAGAATAAAAAATAAAATATAAAAAACAGGGATGAAAGATAAAGATGTATACAAGAAGTATACAAAGTAAAATATATTAATAAAATATATATGTATCTATACAACATATATGCATACACAATACACAATACAATACTAATGACAAATTAAATTAAATATAAAAATATTAAATATAGACAGTGTGCAAAATGCAAAGTGTGTGTATGTGTGTAGTGTAAATGAAAATGAAGTGTGTGTGTATGTGTGTTCGCGTGAGGCCGAAGGTGCGTCATGAAATAATCTGATGATGTCTGCTTTACTTTTGTTTGGTTTGCATGTTATGTTCTAGTTTTATTCTGATGTTGTATAATCTAATGTAACGTAAGGATTCCTAACAGGAGGAATACCCAGAGGGTGAGAGATAGATACACCGATGATACTAAATTGTTATTCTTCAAAGGCAATTGAAAAACAAGTGGATGCTTGACGGTGTTGCAGCTGGAAAAATATGAAGTAGATAGTATGATGCAAGGCCAGCACGGGAATAACGTGTAAGAAGTGATTGAATGCAAGTGTTCTAAAAAAATAGATATGTCTCGCTCATGATGTTCTTGCTTGATATTTCTCATTCAGGGTGTAACTATGCGGAATTAACCGTTTCTGATGCTTCCACAGAGTGATTCCCAAAGTTGTTCCCGGTCGGCCTCTCCATGCCATCTCTCCGATTCGAGTTTCGACTCCAGAGGAAATCTAATTAGCCAGCAGCGGTGTGCTGGAATGTGAAGAAGCAGGGTCAAGTGTAATCTTAACAGGTGGATGAGCTGCAGGGGCGATACTGAAAAGGTGAAAGACAATTAGATCCACGGTGAAATTAGTGGCTTCAGAGTCCCCTGAAGAGAATTCACAGAATGTTTATGAATTGGACTTTAGTCTGTTAATCAAGTTATGGCCGATGGGGAAGCTTTAATGCGTTTAGCATTGATCAGTTAAGGCCGAAGCTCTGGCAACACTATAACTTGTCAGCAGGATTAATGAACTATGAAGAGCTGCAACAACATAACACTCAGCTGTGGAAGCAAAAGAGCACAATAACAATACAATACAGTAAATTCATTTGACACTGTAGAGGAGAAGACCACACTGATCTGCATCTTGTGAATAGGGTAATGGATCAATCGTGAAGCTGTGTGCATCTTGTTGGAGGTATCCATAGAGGGTCGACCACCAGGTCAGGTGGCATTCTCAGAATCTATGTATTTCAGATTAAAGAAAGCTTTTGGCTTACATTGTTACCTCTGTTTTACTTGATGGTTATGATTTTAATCTAAAGCAGGTACAATAATAGTCATAATGCAAAAGAGATCATTTCTATAACCCAATACATCATTATAATTACATTATATATAAAATAAGGATATTAGACATAGCAAACACATACTATTACCTATATTACTTACTTTTCATGCCGAACTGAAAATACTTATTTGATCACAAGAACATTTCACACCGTTTTGTGTAATGGCACGTCATGAGTTTTTGATCCAGATGAAGCAACAGTAAACTATCGACTGGACGACAACTTTTACAGGCCGACAAAGTCATCACGATCACGGAAATCGCTGAAGAAACACGAACATCGTTAAAACGCGGTCGCCGCTACTGTGGCTGGTTAGCTCATGCTAACGTCTACGGCTGTTTGGGGCAAATAAATAAAGCGGGCAGAGGTTAAATTCGGTTAAAATTGTTGGTTCTCAGAGAAAATACAGGACATCATATGTTTGGGGGAGGAGCAGCTGACTGGATGGAGAGCGGGACATCAAGTAAAGGTGGACCGGAAAAACGCTCCCGTCTGCACACAGTTTGAAACTGGAAGAGTCAAATGATATGATTTTTTATATTTAAATGTGATTCAATTATCAGATTATCAATGTATGTCCAAATATACCCAATAAGGATTCCAAGGTTAACCGATGTTACAGCAACTGCGGATATATAATGTCACGGTTTCATTACCGTAAGCAGAAGCTAGGATATCGATGTGTCCTGAATAATGCATTGTGAATACGAGACAAATGGAGACAAGTAAACACCGTGGGCCGCTGCCGATCACCTGAGTTGAAAGAAGAGCTCGTTCGAAATCTGTAAAGAAAAAATCCAGTGACGAAGAAACTTGTCTGACCAGTGATTCTCTGTTTGGGACATTTGTTTGTTCCTTTTTAGCATACTATATTTAAATTTTTAGGCATATTATACCATGACATGTGATGACTAACTCAACATTCTTATGGCATACAATACTATGACATTGATGTCATACGTTACTTGGTATTTGATACCATTACATTTTTATTGCTAGGACTTTTTTACAAAAACTTTACTATTAGCACGGATAAACACGCGTGTACATGAGTACGGTATGATCCAGATAGAAGCATCTGAAAACAATAAAGTAGACAGAGAGTCAGGTGGTCCGGGACACTCCCCTTCCCGGGAATAGTTTGTAGTGACGGTGAGTTTGAGGGAACCCGCTTCAGGTGTTGAGCAGGAAGTTGGGACTGCATGGAGAAGCGAGTTGGGGGGACACGAACACACCGGAGCTCGAGTTGGACGTGTTGTAATCCAGCACGGAGGAACAATATGTATTAGAAACGTTGTAAATATAATACATCCAATGACTATGTTTAGTTATTCTTTTATTTGTGTTGAGGAGTTATGGCTGTTAGCTGGAGCCTGCTGAGGGCCGCACACCTCCCCTGAGACGTGAGCTCGAGTCGGTCAACCATAGGGTGTCAACGGGTCTTCTTCTTCATCCTCATCTTCGTTTTGTTTCATGCCGAGTTGCGACTATCTTTACAAGTGCACTACCGCCACCTAGCCTGATGGAGTGCGAGGCAGAGTTCCCTACTCCCTTAGAACTAGAAGAAGAAAACCGTCACCTCATTTAAGAGACATTGCTTATAGTTCGGGCTGAATCAGGTTCACCTGAGTTGAAAGAAGAGCTCGTTCGAAATCTGTAAAGAAAAAATCCAGTGACGAAGAAACTTGTATGACCAGTGATTCTCTGTTTGGGACATTTGTTTGTTCCTTTTTAGCATAATATATTTACATTTTTAGGCATATTATAATTTGATTTTGGGCTATACAAAATAAACTGAAATGAAAAATAATAATAAACTGTAGGCCACTGGGAACAGCCCAACATTTCAAAAGTAATCCAAATCCTGGACTGTACCTGTGTGAGGACGGAAACCACAGAATCAAGAAACCTATCAACGTGCACCCTGTTGAAATTCAAAGACAATCATAAAAAATTCAGGTGACAAAAGAGACGTTCACCTCACGGCTTCATCATATATCACAGAAATGGCCCTTACTTCAGATGGTGCGTTTGGAATAAACACCATTGCACATTGTGGCTCCGCTGTAATAACCAATCTAGGACCAGCCTCGGTTTTCCCTGCAGGAGTGAACTATTCCAATCTCTCCCTGTTCCGGCTGCAGAGCAGATCTGATCTAGTTTCATGAGTAAAAAGGCAGAGTTCACTGCATAGAGAAAATAATGACACACCTGGATGCATGAGCTATCATTTCACCAGTAGCCGTGGCTCCTGGTGAAATGAATGAAAAACACACAACCCTCGGCCTCTGTATTTGGGTTTGGGATAAGAAAAAGTGTACACTACCGTTCAAAAGTTTGGGGTCATCCAGACAATTTTGTGTCTTCCATGAAAACTCACTTTTATTTATCAAATGAATTGAAAATGTAATAGAAAATATAGTCAAGATATTGACAAGGTTAGAAACAATGATTACAATTTTAAGTATTAATTTTGTTCTTCAAACTTCAAGCTCAAAGGAAGGCCAGTTGTATAGTTTATATCACCAGCATAACTGTTTTCAGCTGTGCTAACATAATTGCACAAGGGTTTTCTAATCAGACATTAGTCTTCTAAGGCGATTAGCAAACACAATGTACCATTAGAACACTGGAGTGATAGTTGATGGAAATGGGCCTCTATACACCTCTGGAGATATTTCATTAGAAACCAGACGCTTCCACCTAGAATAGTCATTTACCACATTAACAATGTATAGAGTGTATTTTTGATTAATGTTATCTTTATTGAAAAAACAGTGCTTTTCTTTGAAAAATAAAGACATTTCTAAGTGACCCCAAACATTTGAACGGTAGTGTATATAATATATTTTCGCCTTTGCAGTTGTATTCCTATCGTCAACTGATTTTTGCACATGTGAATACTTGTGTGACCTCCAAGACTGTAAAGTAATGAAATGGATAATTTTATTTTGGAGGAAATTTCAAAGAGTCCTGCCCTCTAGGTCTGGGCATGCAATACGCAATGGTGAGGGATAGGTATTATGAGGAGTTTCTCCTGCCTCCGTTGGGGATTTGGGATAATCTCCTTTAGAATGAGTCATGGGGAGATTATCATATTGCCTGCTGGAGGCCAGGATATCCTATATAGGCTATGCTCATAGGTGAAACTCAGGAGGCTTGCCGGTGGACTTGGAATGAGAACAGTGCTTACCTGTATCTGGGAATCGCATTCCTGAGTAAGTGAAAATGGCATTAATGTATTACCCACTCCTCCTGTGTACACAGACAATCTAATCTGCATGCTTATGTTTTGGCTTCAGCTATCAAGCGTCTCCACACATTCATGACATGTAGTATTTACATGCGATTAATGCGACTCCTGTATTTGCTTTTTCACACACACTCTGGGTAAAGTTCAACAAACGTGGGCTACCAAATCAAACAGGACTTTAAATGCTGTGACGACGTGATGATACAAACACAATAGAGTATTCATCAGGGCGGTTTCATTATGCGCAATTCGCATTGCAGCATTCGATAAATGCAATATTTGTGATGTTTCCACGGCTGTGTGCGATAACTTGTTTTATTTTGACATCGGCGCATCTTCAGAATATTATTATTGTTCCATCAAATGCAAGAAAACGGCATCAATTCTTCCATATCATATCAGAAGGGAATCTTTACTCCACAGGGTTGATACACAAGAGGCCACTCTATGACTCTTTTGGATCTAGAACAAAAGTTTCTATCGAGCTTATGTTCCTTTTTTTACTTTCACTATGAATTTTTTATTACAAGGTGATTAAATATTGATATATTTCTGTGAAGTCGCTCCCACTTCTTCTTTGTGTCAAATTGAATGTTAACGTATTAGGAGCGATGTGGCTCTATCAGCTGTACGATACCACATCCTCAGCGAGCCAAAGCATGTGTTAACTTGCTCAAGAGGCGTGAGGCAGGTCTGAGTGCACGAGCTCGCTGCACTGATTAAACTAAAAGGTCCAGGAACCGGGAACCGGGCCCTCAAAAGACTATTTAGAATAAACAAACTGTCTCGAACTAGCATAGACAGAACGAGACTCTATTCCATTGTTTGGCGCATGCATTGCATTACTAACATTGCAGACCCCCCGGTGTATGAATAATAACCCTCCATAAAAACTTTTAAGATTTATGAATCTCTGTGAAGCACAGCAGTATTTCTGTGCCGTGATTTACATCAACGGATCTATTACAGAATTACTGTTTCAGAAAACTGCTTCGCATTAACAAAAACTGTGGCAGAACCTCGTTTGAGGGACGTAAAAATACATTTAAATGAACCCTGAGGAAGATTATATGATACAGAGTAGACTGCTTGTGATCAGTTCATAAAACATCATTTCTACACATCTGATTTACTATGAAACTTACATTACTGTCATAACAGTTTGCAGACACTGAGTTTATATTACACCAGATGTCAGCCATCCATAGAAACGGGCATGACCTCAACCACCTGATATCTACATTAATGTTACAGCCACATTTCAAACAAGACTAAAGGTGTACCGCCATGCTCGCCTCTGTAGGTACACTACCGTTCAAAAGTTTGGGGTCACTTAGAAATGTCTTTATTTTTCAAAGAAAAGCACTGTTTTTTCAATAAAGATAACATTAATCAAAAATACACACTATACATTGTTAATGTTGTAAATGACTATTCTAGGTGGAAGTGTCTGGTTTGTAATGAAATATCTCCATAGGTGTATAGAGGCCCATTTCCATCAACTATCACTCCAGTGTTCTAATGGTACATTGTGTTTGCTAATCGCCTTAGAAGACTAATATCTGATTAGAAAACCCTTGTGCAATTATGTTAGCACAGCTGAAAACAGTTATGCTGGTGATATAAGCTATACAACTGGCCTTCCTTTGAGCTTGAAGTTTGAAGAACAAAATTAATACTTCAAATATTAATCATTATTTCTAACCTTGTCAATGTCTTGACTATATTTTATATTCAATTTTCAATTAATTTGATAAATAAAAGTGAGTTTTCATGGAAGACACGAAATTGTCTGGATGACTCCAAACTTTTGAACGGTAGTGTATTTAGTGACAAACCAACGGTACTTAAGAAATTAGAAATGTTGACCTGATGATTGGTCTCGTGAAAGCTTCGTTCGGGATTAGTCCTATTCATCCCTGAGATACTGCATTTTGGAACAAAGGGGCAGATTGGACAGAAGAAAACAATATAATGGACTTTTTAAAGTGTATGTTACATTACAACGATTGCATATCTGTATTAATATTCCCGTTAAAACATCATTTAAAGGAAGGTCATGAGAAGACATTTAGAAAAAAAAAAAGGATTATACAGGTCACCTTGCCGCAGCAAAACTGAAATGTAATGCAACTCGAGTCAGGTCATAAATATCTCCGGCTGTTATGTAGATAACTTAACTGAAGATCCAGTGAATAGGAGAAAGAGAGAGAGAGCGAGAGAGAGAGAGAACTTCTTGCATAACTTTTGTCTTCGCCTCGTCACGATGAAGACGACCTGGGAGATGGAAATTACATTTGAGCCTTATATGTCAACGATCACATTAAGAATTGTTTATTGAAGCAATAAACGTCAGTGGCCTACTTTCCACCAAAACTTATTTGTTGCCATTTTTCTTCCAAGGGAGGAATGAAATGAAAATGTTTTCAACATCACGTTGTTTGAAATGCTCTCGTCTTGCTCAGTGGCTCATGGAGTTTAAACATTTGTTATTTCAAAATTCTAATTGATCCAATTATACAGTCTTTTATTGAATAATTATCTATTTTAATCTCATTTAACGTGAATGCCCCTGTTTAAGACTTTGTGATAGGTCATTTCTTTGCTGCAGATGGTCATTTGTTTTTTCTCGTCTCTTACTTATTATACCAGATAGCCTCTGCTATGACAGGTAACCAGAGGAGTGACAGTGAGCAGTGATGCAACTTCAGATCTGCTTAGAAATATCCAGTAAGTGTGGAACATGTCATCTTCTTTTTGTCTTGTTCTATGAAAAACTTAAATGAAAATGACATGAAAATTCCATTTGAAGACGTTGGACTGAAGGTTCTCTCGAGCCCAAAAAATAATTACTGCAGGGATATTTTTATTCTTAACGGTGTAATTGAATCTACTAAGTGAAATACTTGGGGCATGTTGAGACTCCGCCCACTCCTCTTCTCTACCTCCATCTGCCTGATGGATCGTGGAGGTCTCCATCGTGGAATATGCCGACTATGAACTATTCATACACTCTGTCATACTCATTGAATGTGTTTTAACTCTAAATCTGTCCTTCTGGTCACATGACATCTATTGCACCTGTCCATCCTGGAGAGGGATCCTCCTCTGTTGCTCTCCTGAAGGGTTCTTCCCTTTTTTCCCCCCTGAAGGGTTATTTGGGAGTATTTCCTGATCCGATGTGAGGTCAAAGGTCAGGGATGTCGATGTGTACAGATTGTAAAGCACTCCGAGACAAATTTGTAATTTGTGAAATTGGGCAATACAAATAAACTGAATTGAATTGAATTGAATAATCCTGTGACAGAAGGACATGCTCAGTAGAAACGCTTCCAAGTGTGTCCTTGTGTTAAAGAAGACGAGGGCACAGATGCATTTCATTTCTAGTGCTATATTTCTTCTTTTTTTTGTGTGGTTAATGATTGTTTTATAATTCATTTCAACATTTTGAAACAGAAAAAAACATAAAAGATTCATAAGAAAACCGCCAAAAACGATTGAGACCTCTCTGCAGTGAACAGGGTTGGGTTCCTGTGAGGGTGCAGGCCCAGTGGAGCGGGGGTCTCTTGATCGACAGTGAACACTAGAGATCCGGTTCTGCTCTGTGCACATCCAAAAATGTATCCGCACAAGACGGCATACATTAAACAGTTGAAAAAGACACAACTTACAATTAACACAGATTGATCTTTATGGGGTTTTTTTCCCCTCACGTCTTGCTTCCATATTTTGTTCTTCTTCTATCAGCGTAGTGCAGAGGTTTGTTTTGATCCTGTAGGACAGAGGCGTGTTGTGGGGGGAACAAGGTTCCCTCCTGACCTATTATTTCTGAGCAGCTTTTCAAGCTACTTCACTCTGGCATTCAGCTCCTTCTCCTTTCTGAAATTTTCCAAAGAACTCTGTGAACTTGATTGGCATTCGCACAGTTTGATTGACTGCAGGACATTTTTTGTGAATGTCATTCTGGATGTGTTAGATGTGTCAAACTCCTAGAAACCAAGAAACAAATAAAGAGAATGAGACTTCCATAGAATTTTGCCTTTTTGGTCGCAATCACTGCCATCTTATAAAAACACTTGTTTTTTTTTGTTGGAGTTTCTTTTGACAGGTGAGCGAGTGGGCTCAAGAAGGATGTCAGCTTCTCAGACTTCCCTGCATACTTCCCACTGCTTTTCAGATATGTAGTAACTATCCATATCCTCATGCTCGGTGACCTGTCACAGAGAAGGCCTCATTCTAACATCGCTCTCTGCAGAAATCATATCTTTTTTATGAGCTCACTGCTGAGTCCTACTGCTGTGCGCTACCTTATTTTCAACTTCCATCCCCAGAACTGTATCTATGAACCCCAAGTTTTCTTCACATTGTATAAAGGTACACGAGAATGCTATTCACAAAAACAAACAAAAATGCGGGTTGCTATTAACCACATTGTCCCTGTTGCTAAATCACCTTGAAATTGAGGCTAGGGTGAAGTGGAAAAAATAATAAAATCCTGCAGTTATGCGTCACAATACACAAAGAAATAAGTTAGAAAATTGATGTCGAATTTAGTAATTGTTTTGGTATTCCTTACCCTCGTACGGGAAACAGAGAAAATCTGTGGTTGAAAATACCACCATCTGTATCTACAAATGTCCTTATAAAAACATTACAATCACACAATCATATCTCACTGTTGAAATACAGCGATAACAGTTATGTGGGTATTTTGTCTTTAATGCTGTATGTTAGATTTTCCATTTCTGTTCGATACAAAATAGACAAAAATAATTTCATATAATTTCAGAAATTTCCAAAAAACATTGTCAAGTGATCACAACATAGAGTAATCAATGACAATCTTAAATATTTGCAAGTAAACCACTATTAACAAAATATGTTTCTTTTACTTTCTCATAGACTATATAATCACAATTTCTTCAAATGATTACTGTGATTCGTCTGTAAATATCTTCAGTGAAATGAATTACAATCTATTTGTGATTTATTTGATGAAAAATAAAAATAATGAAACTGAGAAAAAAAAGTTAACCATGGAATCACCCAATAAAAGAGGCCCATCTTCTGTCTCGAATAAAGACTTAAAATTACAGTTAACGGTTCAGAAAATGTAATATTTCTTTGGGGCACTCATTGCCTTGCAGCTCAATGTTCCGTTCTGTAATAGCCCTATCTTTGATAACCACTTGGTACGAAGAAAGCTTTAATGTATTATGGTTAAATAAAATTGATTTGACTTTAAGTGCAATCGCCTTTCATAGACAGGGATCGGCGCTTATATAGTTGAGGCACACCATTTTTCTCTGATACTTTTCTTCACAAAAACAACATGGTAAAGATAGGAAAATAACAAACAGGGGATGTATTTTCTGCATGGTAAGTCAGAGCTTTGTCATTGGTATGTGAAGGCTGTTCCACGGTCCCATCCATAACTCCTCCTCGTCTGATAACGTGTGGTCACTGTGAGACGCCAGTGTCTCCCGACTCGCCTTGTGGTTGTCAACAGAAGTCTCTTGCTCCTCGTAGAAACGAGGGCCACTGCTGTTTCTGTCAATCAAGACCGTGGCAATATTGGTTTTGGATCCAAAACTTTTAAGATCCGTGACGGTGGATCCGAGGGAGCCGCACGACTGCCGACTGTTGAGGTTGACGTCCACGTGAGAGGGAACACATGGAACACATGGAACACATGTGCCTGCTCCGTTTTCTGTGTCGTTCCCTGTGCCATCCATACCGGGAATGGTTGGGGGTTCTTCGTGAGTCACCCCCAACTTGTCTAGTTTTTTAAAATGCTTACCGAGCCGGCACGGAGAGCCCACCTTCAAGTTGCTTGGGTGGGGTGGCCGCCAAGTTCGGACGATAGTGCCGTTTTGCGCGAGGTAGACGTTCCCGTTGATGTTGCTGTGGCTGTTGGGGAGTCGGTTTCGCTGAGTCTCTGTGGTGCCCTCTTCTCCTGTGGAGCTGGTCTCATCCTTCCGATCTACCGCCAGATTAATACGCTTCTTCATCCCAGGCTGAGGAGGAGAGAAGGGGTCAAAGTTAATGCAAAGGTTTCCCAGAAGGTGCAGTGTACATACGTTTCTCTGGGTGAAAAAAGCAAACATAAACACTGCAGATAACTAGCTAGGTTGTATCAAGATCACGGCATTCACGATGAATTCTCGCCACAATTTTCTCCCTATTCCCAGAAAAGTAAATACAGAATCTATGCTCATATATATTTGAGGACAATCATATACTGAGACAAAGATACAAACCACAAACCTAATTAACGCTACCAATCAAATACAGAATATGCACTTGTTTTTGCAAAAACACAACGGTGAATTTTTAAGATGAAGTGTTTATCGACAAGACAAATCATACTCTAATAAATGTGATCAATTGCTGGCGAGAAATCAAATATGTCGATGGAAAAGTGTAATACTGTGTGACAGGAGAAGATTCAGTAAAACCAGATAGTACTTCGACATGCACAATCTCACAGCAGAAACAGGAGCATCATGGCACACAAAAAAGAAGAGGCATAAAGACTCTCAGGAAACATCAAAGAGAGAAGGAGTAAGTCAAAGGCGGAAGAAAGAGAGCAAAACTGATGTTTTGCAGCGGGAAACCACCAATGTCTTTTCTTGCTTCGGGGAAAAGAGAACAAAAGTGGACGTTTGAAACACTCTGCAGTGGCACGCAATATGTCTTCACTTCCATGCAAGGGGAATTGATTTTATTCACTCTTACTTCACAGTGGACAATATATCTCTCTAGAAGGCAGTCGAGTTTCCTTCAGACTCAGAATCGGCATCCGACGTGGCTTCCGTTTCCCCGGAGTCCATCGGTGTACTGCCGGCCTCTGATGTGGAGCCGCTGGCTGAGGACTTATCGGAGGAGATGGCGTCCTCGTCCACCTCAGTGATCGGGGACAGCCCTCCGTATGTTTCGACGGAGGTGTCCCCGACGCTCCTGATCTCGTCGCTGTACGGTGGACCGGGATAGGAAGCAGAAGGCCCGGGGTCTCTGGACGCCGCGCCGGAACTCGAGGGCGACGCGTCGTCACTGAGCTCACCGGCTGACTCTTTGCTCTCGTCGGCAGTCTCGGATTCTTCCTCGAGCTCTTCTTCGCTCTCCTCTGTGATTGTGTCCTCGGATCTACGGCTCGGGAGAGATTTTTGGGAACGGCGGCTTCCGGATCCGGCTGAACTCTCCCCGCTTCTCAGGGAACTCCGATCTGTCATCCGGCTGCCGGATGAAGAGCCTTCGCCCGACTCTGACCCAGACACTTTCCTCTGGCTGGACCCTTGAGACACCGAGCCGTCGCCTCCTGTCCCTGACTCGGACTCTGCCTCGCTGGCTGTCCCTGTCCCCGACTCGCCCTCACTGAGCTCTTCACTGGACTTCTCCGAGGCCACGGCGCTTCCCGATGACCTGGTCCTTTCTGACGACCGAACACTTGAGCCAAATGAAGATGCCGCACTACTTGCGTTGCCACTACCACTCTCACTTTCACTCGCTCTGGTACCAGTCCCGCTGGCACTCTCAGTTCCAGTACCACTGATGCCTGAAGCGCTGCTCCCCTTGCTGGCCTCTGTCGCTGATGATTTGAGAGAAGAGCGGGCAGAAGACCCACTTTCCTTCGTGCTCCCTGAAGTCTCTCCTTCTTTAGACTCTTCATCGGAGTCTTTTTCTGTCCCTGAATCCTTTTCTGTGCTCGTTTCCTTCTCTGTAGTTGTGCCTGTTCCTGATTCTGTTTCTTTCTCAGACTGAGAGTCTTTCTCAGTGTCTGATTCTTTCGAAGACTCTGAGTCTTTCTCAGTTTCTGAGTCTTTCTCAGTGTCTGAGTCTTTCTCAGTTTCTGAGTCTTTCTCTGTGTCTGATTCTTTCTCTGTCGCCGATGACTTCTCTGACTCTGATTCTCTTTCAGTCCCAGACTCTTTCTCACTGACGGATTCCTTTTCCGTTTCATCTCCTTCAGATTTGGACTTGCTTTCCTCATCAGAGTCCCCTGGGTCCTCATCAGGCTCTTCCTCTGAGTCCACAGTGCTTTCATTGGCATCATCCCGGTCCAAATCTACTTTCAGATAATCTCTGTCAACACTGCTTTTCTCAGAGGATTCCTCATCAGAGTCTTTCTCCCTACTGCTTCCAGTTCCACTTGCACCTGCTTCTGGCTCACTTTCAGAAACACTAATGGACACTTTCGACTTCTTGTCATCTTCACTGGTTACTTGTGACGCCTCCTCGTCTTTCTCGCTGCCTGTGGCCGAGCCACGGCTCACACTGCTTTGCGACTTCCTCCGAAGCTGCAACTTCTTGCCCAAGGTGATCTTCTTTAAAACTTTGCCAAGCCGGCTGCGGGTATCTGACTTGCTATCGATTGGTCCCAAAACTGCTGGTAAACCAGTCAGACTCTCCTGGCTGTCAATGCGGCGGGCTGACGTTAGTTTGGCGTAATCCTGATCCTTCTTCCGGGCACCAAACATCTTGAGCATCTTGGCTTTCTTCCACGGAGAAGTGCCAGGAGGACCTGCATCAGACGGCTGCTTGCCGGCTGCCAGGAATTTGCTGAGTTTCATGACAGATTTCAGTTTCTTGGCCGCCTTAGAAGGCTCCGCTGGCTCAGCTTGTTCGATTTCATCCCCTGGCGGCATGTCCCTAAATTCAACCCTTTTGGGCGCACCTCGGCCACGTCCTCTGCCTCGGCCCCGGCCCTAAGACAGTCATAATTAATTCAGCGACGTTTTCCGATGACAAATCGAGGGTTGACGCTTCGCTTTCAATAATACATTGGACAAACAACCTAGTAAGACAATATTTAACAATCTTGACATTATCAATGCACGTGTAACATTCACATCTAATGAAAGCTAATACCTCAGGGCCGTGAGGACTGTAGAAAGACCCATCATCTTCCATGATCAACTCTCCATATTCATCGTACATGGGAGGTATCAGCCTCCTCCGACTGCCATACTGAGGAATGTCATACCTGAGAAATAGAGTCACACACTATATGAACACAGGGTTGTTTATTACTGTGGACTACAATGACACTTTACTCATGGTTTTAGTAATTACTAAACTACACAAGACGGCATAGGATAGGCACTATTGTTGCGGTGATTTGCTGCCCTTTGTAAGTTTGGAGAGATATAATAGAAAGAAAGAAAGTTGCAGCAGCGTTTCTCAAAATAAACATAATGGGGACATATCTAAAGGGGTTTAATAACTTGCAAGAATGCTGAGATGGGGACTTGGAGAGTAATAAGCAATGCCCAAAAGCCCATTAAAAAAACTTGAATAAACTCTTCTCCAATATGCTGTTTTTTATTCCAGAGCACGTGTGCCTATAAAACCCAACGCTGCCTTCCAAAGAGCATTATGCAGTTCTATTTTCGTGCCAATTGATATTAAAATTAAGGAAAAGTAAGACAAAGAGATTTAATAATTCACCCATTGTATTTGTACATCACACTTCTAATGTTTCAACCATTAGGTTGTCTGCATTCGTGTGGTGGACGACCGTAATCAGCCGAACGTGTGGATTATTCCACTTTCTCCACAATACCGAATTACAGAAGACCCGAAAGGAATCAGAAACATTTCTTTGCTAAGTGTGTTAGACACACGAGGAATTTGACTTGGCGGCTGGTGTGTACACTTGAGACAGACACACAAAAAAGACGCTGTTGGTAATTTCTGCAATTGCCACCATCTGCACATGTGAAGGCGGCTCACAGCACGGTCTGGTGATTAAAAACTCGACTGTGATTATAGTGTGCTCAATGAATTGAGAAACGCATAGAAAGGCATCAAGTCACAGGCAAAATGGCCCGCTCATTGGAAATAGCAGCTTTTACAATTAACTTTGTGGCATTCGATTCAACTATAATCACAGCTTGTTGCAAAGGAAAGCCAGCTGAGGAAATAATAAGTGTGTGAAGATTACGTCCAAGATAATTCGATTCTCGGTTTCAATCCGGTAGGTTTGAAAATAATTTCAGATTTTCTTTCAGCATTTTTAAGCCTGTGAAGTGCAGAATTGTGTCCCTGTTTTGATCACTTGTGTGTTGCAAGTCACCTATGGGAGCTTTTAATGAATAACAATTTCCCAGCAGCTGTTGCGGCTTTGAGTTCCATGTTTTCCCTCTTTGGACCATATGGGCGATGTAACACGCAAGCCAAAACACCCTCGGTCCAATAAACCATGGGAAAACACCGTCACACTCTCAGGTGCCCGACTCAAGGCAGCGTAATTGATCTCATTTGATGGGAGTAGAAAGGCTAAACGCTCGGCTGTTATGTAAAGCTGAGTGGGAAGCACAAGTTATGCCCATCATTTTATTCTGAACTTTCAAAGAAAAAAAGCGTGTCTCTCCTCAAGGACTGAAGAAGGCATGGGAGCTGAAATGTATGAATAAATAAGTTCCGATGATTTTATTTCTTTTTAGCTTTAAATGAACCAAAGGAGATCAGCTCCATGGACCCGAGTATGAATGATGAAGAGGAGACAGTGGGTCAGCGGGCTGCATGCTCACCCTTGGTCGTAATTATAGTAGTCTTGTGTGTTGTTATCCTGGCCTGGGTCGATACCTGACTCCATGGAGAGTTCCTTCAGAGAGACGGGGGACAAAAGTACTCAGCATTCCTCAGAGAAAGACAGAGGAAGAGCAGCAGCAGCAGCATACAGGGGGAGTACACAGCAGAATGACTACAATCCCGGTGAACTAGGAAAAGCAGGAGGGTTTCTACCTCAGCTCTCAGAAGAGATGGCCTCAGCAGTTGCTGCTGCTGCCAAAGATTAGCAAAGAGGAAGGATAAGGCGATGGAAGGAAAGGACGGTCAGGAGAGACACAAACATGAGGATGAGTCGCTCAACACATTTCAGATTTAAATCCAGACAGAGAAGGCACGTCGTATGCGTCTCGCTAGGTCTACGTTATACACGAAGGACGAGCAAGATGATAACATGAAGCAAGGAAAAAGTGGGAGGTGTTAGTCAAGCATAGATGATAGATAGATAGATATAGAGAGATATGTACTTTATTAATCCCCAAGGGGAAATTTGTCGTAACAGTAGCAGCACCAATAAACTAAACACACAAGAATAAAAAATAAAATATAAAAAACAGGGATGAAAGATAAAGATGTATACAAGAAGTATACAAAGTAAAATATAAAATAAAATATATATGTATCTATACAACATACAGTATATGCATACACAATACACAATACAATATGAATGACAAATTAAATTAAATATAAAAATATTAAATATAGACAGTGTGCAAAATGCAAAGTGTGTGTATGTGTGTAGTGTAAATTAAAATGAAGTGTGTGTGTGTATGTGTGTAGTGTAAGTAAATGAAATGTGTGAAGTGCAGATCAAGCATGAGAGTAAGTAAGACATTTCAACACCCTGTGTGTGTGTGTGTGTCAGATACTGACAATTCATAGATTATTTGATGGTGACAACAAATAAACAATGTTATGTCAAACTGAGTCACTTTGTTTGGTCTCTGATTGTTTCTTTTGTCCAACACAGGAGGAAAAAGTCCTCCCGACGCTTATCTGATATTTGACCGGAACATTGAGGAATACAACAGACTTTCAAATCAAACCTAAACCGCAATGTCAGAAGTCCTATCGCCGAGATCTTCTCTCAGTCTCATTCAGAGTTTTCCATCAAGTCGGCGTTCGATAAGAATAATAGGACACAAGCTGCCTCGCCCTGCTTTGGGAGTGCAACGTGTCTTGGCGCAACAATAAGATAACACATCGCAACAGGAACGCTTACCTGCCTGCCGTAGCCTGGTCTGCTGCGTGCCGCAGAAAGGAGGAAACAAGACAAATAATGAATATGGATCGACAAATGCTTTTAGATCAATTAAATGTTAGGTCTACAGGAATACATTCTGCTGACCAGTGAGGAAATTGCGTATTTACTTACTGTGCATTTTCATATGTTAAATTACAGAGCTGCAGATATTGTTCAGTTAAAAGAAAAAAAGGATGCCAGAGGCAACACTGTTATCGTGCTTGAGTGGGCTGTTTCCCCCCCGCGGTTATCTTATCCAAACAGGGAGAGAGAAAAAGATAAAATAAATGCAAATATCAAAGAGGCTGGGACGATTGGAGATTGAAAAAAGTCAGTGTTCGTACAGACGGCATGTCTTCGAAGTTTTGACAAGGACATTGTGATTTGAGGAGGAATTACTGACTCCGGGAAAGTTAACACAATTGTGTTTTGGTTATCACATCATAATGTGCCATTTTCTATCAATAGACTGCAGAGGTTGTTTTTGTTTTCTTGCAAAATTGAATAAGTAAATCTTTGGAATTCCACCCCATCAAAGACATAAACAACTAGAATGGGCACTCGGTAGAGTGCATACCTTCGCATATCACAAGATTGGGCATTGAATTATGAACATGTTGGCATTAGTTGCATGCCAATGGGACAAAAATGTATCGTGCTATGGTAAAAAAAAGTGGTTGACCTTTCCATGACCTTGACCTTGACCTTTGACCCGATTGATCCCAAAATCTAATCAAATGGTCCCTGGATAATAACCAATCATCCCACCAAATTTCATGCGATTCGGTCCAATACTTTTTGAGTTTTGCGAATAACACGCATACAAATAAATAAATAAATAAATACACGGCGATCAAAACATAACCTTCCACATTTTCAATGCGAAGGTAACAACAACAACTCAGAGCTGCCCACGAGGACAACAATGCATCTGCAGTGCATTCAGTCGTCAATGAGAACCGGCGAGTAACGGAGCAGCCCGACTGAACCCTCCAGTTTCACAAGTGTACAACGGTACCCTGTCTGGGCCCATAAATAATGATGACTCTCGCACTCGGATATATGGCGGAGCAATGATGTGAGCTTCCTCAGGAGAGCTGTGATGTGTTATTATGGGCAGGGACCAGGGGACAGGACACAGCCATATGGCCACACCTCCCAGGCACAGTGGATGATGGGAGTGGGATCTGATGGATGACCGGTTGGCTCAGCTGCTGGCTACTGCCGATTCATGAAACATCAAAACAAATGGCCCGGAAGACAGCAGCCAAAGGAAGTTTGCACAAGAGAGGAGTTGGAGGAAGATGGGCGACGCGGTAATGTTGTGGAAAAAGACGTGAGAGTTGAGCTCAGAAGGACAACAATACTTGAATACTGAAGAACACAATGTATTATATCAACAACAGTAAGAAGAGCTTCCCGAATGGCTGGCTTTACATTTTTTCACTACACATTTCCATGTAGAAAACAATACAGTATGTTGTACTATTATGTCACAAGTACCATGAACAATAACACAAATGTACCCAACCAATTGTAGAAATGAAAGATAAAGGATTAGTTCAACATTTTGGGAAATATGCGGATTCTTGATAGTTAGATGAGAAGAACATCTCTTTCCAGTGTGAGAGTGGTATTGATTCTTGGTACTAAAGTGTCTTTACGTATCCACCAAAATGTTGAACGGCAGTGAGAATATGATGCACGATACGTTGTAAGAGCAGGTGATGCAACAAGGATCCCTGTGAACAACATTTTGTGTGTACATAGATACTGATTGCAGCCTCATGTTTTGTATACCATACGGTCTTTGGATTGTGTGTTTATATCACACTATGATGAGATCTGGTTATTTGAGACAGTATCAATTTCTACTCAAAACATACTTTTATTGTGAAGTTTCTCTTGACTTTTGATCCCTTATTTTTAAACTTTTCCTGAGAAAAGTTACTTTCATTATTAAAACTGGTAAGAACGTTTAATTCGGCCTTACATGTGATGTATTTTTCTGTGTACGTCACAGCATTGAATTATCAATAAGGACACAGGGAAAAAAAGGGTTGTGAAAAGAGTTTTGAAAACGGAACATAAAGAAAACCATTCATTCACGCCTGCTGCTCTTCGGGTGGAAGAAACCCAGCATGTGAGCCGCTTGCCTTTCTTACAAAACAGATTACCCCATGTCGTGAACACGGAACACAGAATTAGAAGGCCTTCGATCCGCCCATCAGGGGAACGTTTGATGAATCAAACATTACATTGCTCTGGAAGGGAGGTATGCTCAGACCATTTGCCTTAGGGCACAGAGAGGGGAGAAAAAAAAAACACATGAAGGGTAGAAGAGAGAAAGACGGAGAGGAGTGGATGAAACAAAGAGCACACGAAAAGGAAGAAAGTTGGGGACCGAGGCCGCGTTGCAATGAGCGTAACGAAGGTAAGAGAATATCCCGAGAATCACAAGAAAGAGGCCGAGGATCGGAGTGGATAGGAACCAACGACAGGGGGAGAAGAAGTGAGAGAGAAACACAGACAAATGGGACAGGCAGAAGGTCAGAGAGATGGGGAAAAGGAGAAGGTAACAATAGTTGACAGTCCCACCCTAGTTAACGATTGATTGGTCCTCTAATTAGACTTTTCCAGTGTGCAGCCGAACATCACCGGGACTAATTTCTCATGCTGGGAGGATCTCTGCAGACATGTGAATCGACAGGTCTTCCTGAGGTTGGCTCTTTTATTCAACACGAGCCTGCTGGGGAACCCAGTCGATGTGTTTTTGTAGCCGATTCAAGAAGATGTTTTCCCTGAGGAGTGCCTGGCCCTGTCGTATCCAATCGTATTTCATTTAAATAACAAGATTTACCGTGTAGACTGACTTAGTGTAATATCCAATTTCACCTAATGTTGCTTTATATATATTTAAAGTTTTTTTCTTCTGTGTATATTGTTCCTGTGCTTAAGGGTGGATATGACAATTAGTTGGATCTCTTTTACATCTGGGACATTTCTATCTCACATTCATTCATTAAGTAGTTTATGTAATAATGTAATATGGTTTGATAGTATTTGTATACCTTTGGGAAATGTAAAATTTATTAGGATTCTGCACAAAGCAACAGCATTCTAAACGTTCTGAACTGAGAAAATATGGAGCCAGAAAAAGCCTTTGAGATTTATACATGTTGGTGCTTTAGTATAATCAAATTACAGCAGCTTTCCTTATGAAATGTTAAGTTTATGAACTGAAATATGACACAAACTATAACTTATAATATGAACTCTGGGGTATGCTTAACACTATCATACCATAGATCTTATTCAAGTTCAGATATTAAAAACATGCAAAACTAGAACGGGCACTCGGTAGAGCGCATACCTTCGCATATCACAAGATTGGGCATTGAATTATGAACATGTTGGCATTAGTTGCATGCCAATTGGATAACAATTTACCAGGCTATGTCCCCGGATAATAACCAATCATCCCACCAAATTGCATGCGATTCAAGATGATTTTGAGCTTTTCATGACCTTGACCTTTGACCCGATCAATCCCAAAATCTAATCAAATGGTCCCCGGATAATAACCAATCATCCCACCAAATTTCATGCTATTCCGTTTAATACTTTTTGAGTTATGCGAGTAACACGCATACAAATAAATAAATAAATACACGCCGATCAAAACATAACCTTCCGCATTTTCAATGCGAAGGTAACTAGGCCAAACTGACTATATATGCATTATGCAAGTCTCTTTTGTGTACTAATGCGTGTGTGAGTGTACGCCTGTGAGCACATTGTACAGTCAAGGTAGCAGAGCCGAGTACATTTCTTGGCAGGTGGCACGACAATTTGATTTCCACACAGACAAGTAGAAAAGCATTTTGTCCAAAAGACCCTCAGTCAAACCCGTCAGACTTGAAAGTTGAAACAAGAAACTACCAACTGTGCAGAAAATCAAAACATAGCTGGAAACTGGCAAAAAACGGCCATGGATATGTAGAAATGGAAATAACAAGAGTGCAGAGACAGAGAGAAAGAAAGTCAGAACACTGTAGATTGAGAGCGCTCGGCAGCGTTCGGGCTGTCGGAGTTCATTTGGTTTGTCTGCTGAACGTCTGTCGCCACGTTCACTTGACTCGCTCCGTTTTCAACGCGGTCCACACTGGTCGCCGAGTCGACTCGGACCGCAGAGCTGGAGTCGGTTGTTTTTGGCGAGCTCCGCTCATCCCAGGGATCGGCACCGTCTGATTCTTCAGTCACGAGCGGCTGTTTGTTCAACTCGGGCACCTTGCGAGTTTTGTCCACTTGGCTGTACAGATTGGCGACGGATCTCTCGATGTCGGCCAGATTCTGGATGTTTTTCAGGATCCCTTTGAGTTCCCTCTTCCCGACGTCGGTTTGGGACGCGTCGAGAGGCGGGCGACGCTTTCGCTCCGAGACGGGGCGGAGCGAGGAGGCGGACGGCGAAAAGGCCGGGACGAACTGGACGGCGGGGCGCGAAGGATCGCGGGTGGAGGGCGAGGGCGGGGGAGGGGGAGGGAGACGCGGGGGAGGGTGAGGCGGCGGCGGCGGGAGAGATGGGGGAGGCGGGGAGGGGCGCAACCTGTTTATCGACAGGAGGAGGAGGAGGAGGAGAGGAGCGGGGGGAATATCGAGGTCTGTGAACGCGAGGGGGGGAAGGCGGAGCGTAGTGTGGACTCGAGGGGGGCGACGGAGGCGGGGAGCGGGGATGTCGCGGCGGAGGAGGAGGAGGAGGAGGAGGAGGAGGAGGAGGAGAAGGAGGAGGAGGAGGAGGCGGCGCGGGATTTTCTGGTGGGTCCGGTATCATCTCCACAGTGATCTGACAGGGCTGAGCCGCCGCGTGGCTGGAGATGCCGCAGCTGAACCTCCTGAGGGGGCTCATCCTCTGGCTCGGGATGCCCACGGAAGAGGCGCTGTCAGGGAAATCCATGACGGAGAGCAGAGCGTCTGAGGTCAGCTCCAGGATGTCATCGCTGTCCATATCCCCGACAAGGATGGAGGCGAGGGAGCCCCGGGAGCCACGGCTCTCCTCGAGGGTTTGTTCGCCACTCGGGCGAAGCGTGTCCAGACTCTCCGACCTTCTCCCGCCACTCACGGCGGTCGCTTTGCGAATCCAGAGCTCCCGGTCGTCGGGGTCCGCGAGGGCTCGTCTCGCAGGTGCGTCGTAATCGCGCAGCCCTCCGCAGATTCGAACGGGCATCGACCGGACGCAGTCGGACCTCGGCGGGCGCGGAGGAGGGAAGAAGGAGCGCTTCTCCGACGGACTCTCCCCCCGCGCGGAGGCCTCCGGGCTGCTGTCGTCGTACACGGGGTTCTGGGTGGTGAGCGGGTCGCGGTCGGAGGGGAAGGTCACGTCGCTCTCCGACCTGGGCAGGTGGACGCGCAGCGCTCCGTTGCCGCGGGCGGCGACGGAGCGACAGGCAAAGGTGCAAAGAGTCCTCTGGTGGTCGGCCTCCTCGATGACAGACTTTTTAACCCTGCCCCGGCAAAGAGTGGAGGTGAAACAGAAAGAAAAAAAAGACTTGAGACAGGTGAGAATCGATGGTCTAAGGGTGAGCGAAGCAAAGTAAAAAGAGTGAAAAGGAAAAGCGACACTGCTATCATTTGTTCCTGCATCCGAAGTGATTGCGACTCTTACGGAGAACGTAATGCGCAGTCTGTATTTTGAGAGGACTCAAAACACTTTCTAAGCTTACGCTAAAGATTATAAATTCAAGTTTTTCAATGAATTGCATAGATACATGCACAAATACGGTGGGCTTTGGTCCAAAGAGACAGTGTGATGCAAATCACCAACGTCAAACCCATATTGGATGCATTAGTGCAACCCGTCACAACTTTAAAGGTGCGTTCACACCAAAAGCGAAACTATTTTTCGCGTTGCCCAAAACGCGTGAGTTTACTCGCTCGACCGTTCGCCGTGTTCTCACCATAAGCGTCGAGATGCTCCGCGAGGGGCGGGGCTTATCTCCGTGTCTCGCCTCCGTAAAGACAGTTATCATCTCCTCCATCCACCAGAATATCTAACCACTAGTTCTGCTTTATATTTGTCGTGGACGTCCCACACGCTAACGCCCTCGTGTGTGGGTTCATGACATCACCCGTAGGCTCACTCAGCTCGGTCACTTTCACCGATGAAGTTCCTGTTACGTCTGAAAGACTTCCGCTTCCAGCGCTACGAGAGCGGAACTCGAGAGCTGATTGGCCCGAGTTGCGAGATGACCGCCTCAAAGTGGAAATATTTCAACTCGGGGCGAAAATTGCGCCGATGAAAAATGCAAACGTGTCGCCCACATCGCGTCGCCCCAAACGCCCCAAACGCGTCGCCCGGGAAAATATCTCGTCTATCGCAGCCACGCGCGTCTTTACGTTGACTTTTCATGGGATTCGGTCGCGCGAAAAAATAGTTTCGCTTTTGGTGTGAACGCACCTTTAGAGGCGTGACACTGAGGGCAACAAAGAACATGAGGAGACAATAGTTTAAATGGTCGGGAGAGAGGAGACAGCTGTAGTGATCGCTATTGACATGTTTCCTGACTACGGGGAAGTCAGAGTCTTTCGCTAAGCCTCAAAAACGTGTAATTAATGGTATTAATGGTGGAACAGTCCCATTTGAATCAAGGTTAAGCACATGACAACACAAAAGAAGAAGCTATAAGCAAGGGGGGAAACTAGGGTGTTTCGCCTGTGTTATATAATACAGAAATATTGCTCAAATGCCTCAGGCGTCATATATATTCGGATTACTTACTGCAGTCTGAATCCAGAGAGACAGGGGAATAGAAATGATGGAGAAGACAGAAACACAAATAGATGGTAAGAAGACCAAAGTAGACGTGTCAGAGGTGTGGATGAAAGGTCAGCTCAAGAGTACGTCAATACTGAACTTATACGTTTGCTCTGTGCGTCTGCACAACGGGATGTCGCCAACAACTGTCATGCTAGACATCACGTTGGAATTTCTTGTAGACTTACCCTAACAACAACTGCTACCAGCCTAACCCTAAACTTAACCATTAATCTAAAGCTAACCTCAAATCCTTTATGTGTTGGACACACACACACACATTATATTTCAATATCTTCGAAGTCTTTTGATGGGGTTGTACACTACCGTTCAAAAGTTTGGGGTCACTTAGAAATGTCTTTGTTTTTCAAAGAAAAGCACTGTTTTTTCAATAAAGATAACATGAATCAGAAATACACTCTCTACATTGTTAATGTGGTAAATGACTATTCTAGGTGGAAACGTCTGGTTTCTAATGAAATATCTCCATAGGTGTATAGAGGCCCATTTCCATCAACTATCACTCCAGTGTTCTAATGGTACATTGTGTTTGCTAATCGCCTTAGAAGACTAATGTCTGATTAGAAAACCCTTGTGCAATTATGTTAGCACAGCTGAAAACAGTTATGCTGGTGATATAAGCTATACAACTGGCCTTCCTTTGAGCTTGAAGTTTGTAGAACAAAATTAATACTTCAAATATTAATCATTATTTCTAACCTTGTCAATGTCTTGACTATATTTTATATTCAATTTTCAATTCATTTGATAAATAAAAGTGAGTTGTCATGGAAGACACGAAATTGTCTGGATGACCCCAAACTTTTGAATGGTAGTGTATATCTTGGAACATAACCCCCAAATAAATGTTGCTCGGCCACAGTATAATCCACACGAGAGCTCTTCTGCTACATCATCAAAAGCTTCTGCTTGTTGTTGAGTGTTGGTCAACATCTGTTCTAAACATTACTCAAGCTTTTTACAGCTTGCTGTTAAGCTTTGACTTTCTTTTGTATAAAAGCAAATGTGATATTAATAGCAGGATTCCTTTAAATGCTGCAGATCAAAATGATAAAACAGAGCGGGGCAGCTGTAAATTCAATTAAGTCTCATTTAAATTGATTTATTCATGGCATTAATTCCAGGTTTGGAGTTTTATGTCAAATGAAAGATTAAACACTGTGCATAAAGGCTAATATTGAATGAAGATTTTAATCAAAGGAAGGTAAAGTAAAGTCATTTATAAAAAAAACAATCACGAAGCACAGGCCAGCCTGTATTTGTTTCTATTCCCAGCGAACTACACATCATAACACAACACACTCTCCTTACCTTGAAAGAGCATCTTGCAAAAAAAAGTATACAGAGTTAAAATGGGAACACATGTATTAGCTCAAGTCTCATCACCAGCTCCGACATTTAAAGTGTACAATGGGCAGGAAGCCAAATAGCAGGGAGATCCATTGATGCAGGTACAAATACGTGGAAAGCAGACGGTGGACGTCTGAGGTCAACATGCAGAGCTGCCGGTAGGAATTTAATAAAAAACAAAGGATTTTGTCTACTAGACATCAGTCGGTGTCAAAAGCAGGAGGATACTAAAGGCAGAGGTAGTGACATTCAACATGAAAGCTTTTTTCTTTTTCTTTTTTCCCCCGAGATGAAAATCAAAGAAGGGAACCTGCATAGCAAGAGTACCTGTCGTGGGAACAGGTGGGATGGGAGGTCAATAAAGGGTCAGGGTTGACTCACATGCTGCTGTCGCCCAGCTCCTCGTACAGGTTGGCACTGGGAGCCCCCGCCGGAGCTGCTTTCCCTCCTGGTGGTAGAGCCATCTGAATCCTGGCAGTTTTGGAACACTCTGCCTGTCGCCTGTGCAAAGGCGTCAACATTTACAGTCATCAGAGATATGTCTCCGGTCCACGGGGAAATAACCTCGTGCACAAAACACGCAAAGGGAAGTCAAGCCCGAAAGGTTCTTTCACACTCAATGGAGTTAAGAATTAACATATCCTTTCTACAACGGGGTGGTTCACAAGTTAAGTTAACCCTCCTGTTACCTTTACATTTACTGACATATTTTACCCTCGGGGTCAATTTGACCCCAGCAATTAAAACCTCCAGAAAATTATTAGAATTAATATTGTTTCCCAAGTTTAAGTGTGAGGTACTTTATGTTTGTTTGTTGACTACCTAAATAGCCCTTTAAATAAATAAAAAAGTTGATATTTCTGATATATTTGACAGTGAAAAACAGCCTGGGGTCAAATTGACCCCAAAGAACACCGACATTAAACATTGAATGGGGTCAAATTGACCCTAAAGGTAACAGGAGGGTTAAATTGCACAGGAGCAGCACAGTGATGACAATATAGTGGAAAAGATCGAAGATTTCTATTGGGGGAAACACACCTCCATGGCTCCACGGCAGTCTTACAAAATGTCTTAAATGGTACCCAACAACAACAAATGTATTGTGGATTTCTAGCTTTTTATGTCTCTTCAACTAGACATTTTTAGAGCTACGTTCTGCCCAAATAGGCTTTTATTAACCCTCCTGTTACCTTTATATTTACTGACATATTTTACCCTCGGGGTCAATTTGACCCCAGCAATTAAAACCTCCAGAAAATTATTAGAATTAATATTGTTTTCCAAGTTTAAGTGTGAGGTACTTTATGTTTGTTTGTTGACTACCTAAATAGCCCTTTAAATATAGAAAAAAGTTGATATTTCTTATATGTTTGACACAGTGAAAAACAGCCTGGGGTCAAATTGACCCCAAAGAACACCGACATTAAACATTGAATAGGGTCAAATTGACCCGAAAGGTAACAGGAGGGTGAACTGGGAGGCCAAACAACAAAGCACGCGCACAACTAATGGGTAACAGGTTTTCAATAGAGCGACGAGTGCAGCATTAGAGATGAGTAAGAGCATCTTAGGACAGAACTATGCGTCCTGTCGATTTTCCTTTTCGAATTTCATTAGATTTTCTCACATGAATCTAAACAGCCACAATATAACTTAATTATGTATCTTACAAGATGAATCACCGTTGCTTCATGTCATAATATTGGCAGTATTATGACATGTACAAAGAGTGGCATTACCAAGCATGCATTATTTTCCATTATCTTCAAAACATTCCACTTTAAAAAACGAATGAATAATGAATATGAGAAAGAAACTGTCAAACTTGTCAAACTTGAAGAAATAAATATGACTTACTCTTTGAACCTGTTGATAGGGTTTGATTCAGGAGAAAGGAGAGGAGGCAGGAAGAGAGAGATAGGAGACAAAAAAAGATGAGCAAATTAATATTTTCTCAAGAGTGTAACCGCCATACAATTAGAATTAATGTTGGGAGGTGACACAACACAGACACGTTGGATTTAATAATGAACATTATTCATGCAATTCTTTCACAGAAAACAACATAACTTTGTTTCACATATAGTATTAATCTATTAAACAGTATAAAACTTTCTATAAGTTCCCTTCAGTTTCTATCCATAGCAGCAAGCACACAGGCCTCCAGCAGCGACTGCACGGCGACATGCACAAGTAGATATTGCTTTTCTACCTCAAATTAATCCTCTGTGATTTATATTACCACTACTTATTCAAAACCAAATTAAATTGTTCCACATGAATGAACAGATTCATGTTTTAAACATTAGGCTCATTCTGAAATGAACGCAGAAATATGTTGACTTTACAGAAAGTGATTTCGTAAATCGTTTAATTTGACCAAAGTAATGACGCCAGCAACTAAGTGCCATCTGCTGTGACAGTCTGTGCGCTCGGTCTAATGTCACCATCAACAGCTTTCCGCTGTGTGTTTGTTCTGAGCGTCTGGGCAACCGCTCCGCCCGTCGGCCGGGAAAAAACATTTCCCCAAACATCACTGTTCATGGAACATGTTCAGCATACGAACGACTCGAGGGGATAAGACCCCGACTCCAACCAGACGAGAGTTCAATTTCCTCACCTTTAAACAAACAGAATACACTGTGTCTGTGTGTGTGTGTGAGTGAGTGAGTGTGTGTGTGTGTGTGTGTGTGTGTGTGTGTGAGTGTGTGTGTGAGTGAGTGAGTGTGTGAGTGAGTGAGTGTGTGTGTGTGTGTGTGAGTGTGTGTGTGAGTGTGTGTGTGTGAGTGTGTGTGTGTGTGAGTGTGTGTGTGAGTGTGTGTGTGTGTGTGTGAGTGTGTGTGTGTGTGAGTGTGTGTGTGAGTGTGTGTGTGAGTGAGTGTGTGTGAGTGTGTGTGTGTGAGTGTGTGTGTGAGTGTGTGTGTGTGTGTGAGTGTGTGTGTGTGTGAGTGTGTGAGTGAGTGTGTGAGTGTGTGTGTGAGTGTGTGTGAGTGTGTGTGTGTGAGTGTGTGTGTGAGTGTGTGAGTGAGTGAGTGTGTGTGTGAGTGAATGTGTGAGTGAGTGTGCGTGTGTGTGTGAGTGTGCGTGTGTGTGTGAGTGTGCGTGTGTGTGTGTGTGTGTGTGAGTGTGTCTGAGTGAGTGAGTGAGTGAGTGTGTGTGTGTGAGTGTGTCTGAGTGAGTGTGTGTGTGTGTGTGAGTGTGTGTGTGTGTGTGAGTGAGTGTGTGTGTGTGTGTGAGTGTGTGAGTGAGTGAGTGTGTGTGTGTGTGTGAGTGTGTGTGTGAGTGACTGTGTGTGTGTGTGTGAGTGTGTGTGTGTGGGGGGGAGTGTGTGGGAGTGTGTATGTGTGTGTGAGTGAGTGTGAGTGAGTGTGTGTGAGTGTGTCTGAGTGAGTGAGTGTGTGTGTGTGTGTGTGAGTGTGTGGGCGGGTGTGAGTGTGTGTATGTGTGTGACTGTGTGTGTGTGTGTGAGTGTGTGTGTGTGGGGGGGAGTGTGTGGGAGTGTGTATGTGTGTGTGAGTGAGTGTGCGTGAGTGTGTGAGTGAGTGTGCGTGAGTGTGTGTGTGTGTGAGTGTGTGAGTGAGTGTGTGTGTCTGAGTGAGTGTGTGTGTGTGTGTGAGTGTGTGTGTGTGTGTGAGTGTGTGACTGTGTGTGTGTGTGTGTGTGTGAATGAGAGAGTTTGAACACACCAGACGTGGTTTATTGTGTGTATGTCAGGAGATGATTAAGCCGCGTGAAGACGCCCTCTGACGGTCACAATTGGCTGTGGATATTTGTCACAAATGAGTGTTAATTAATCTGCTTTCACAGAGCATGAGCAAGAAGATTAGCCCAGCAGAGCGCGCAGTCAGCATGTCTGATGAGAGAGAGCGAGCGACAGAGACACACACGCGCACAAAGGCAGCAAACAAGCAAGAACTGCTCTCGATTTATCTTAAAAAACGGACAAAATCCCCTTTCAACAATGCCGTTTGTGGGTAAAGGGAACAATGGAACAACAACACGTGTCTGATCAGTCTGCGAGGAGCAAATATTTCCCTCTAAAACCAAGTGAAACGCAATATTTCCCAAGACGATGGTCTGCTTGATTAAAATGTATTTCCTTCTTCCAACAGTTTAAATACGATGAATCGATGACAGAAGATGATTACTGAGGCGAGAGTACTCACTGTTTGTAGGTGACCATGACGATGAGGATGGCAGGGATGCAGCACAGGATGATGATGATGGCCAGGGCCAGGAGAGCTCCCTCTGTGTAGCCCACGGCTTGGGCCGCCTTCTTCACGCTGGCCACGATGTCCGGGGAGCGGATCTCCAGAATACGGCCGCCCTCACCCAGATACGGCTGGAACTCCTTGTTGATTTCCAGCACATTCCCGTCAAGAAATCTGGGATTTAAAACACATAATGAGAACAGGGGAATAATCGTAATCTTGCAAATGCAGCTGTAATCGTTACCGTCGCATTGAAAATGCGGAAGGTTATGTTTTGATCGCCGTGTATTTATTTATTTGTATGCGTGTTACTCGCATAACTCAAAAAGTATTAAAGCGAATCGCACGAAATTTTGTGGGATGATTGGTTATTATCCGGGGACCATTTGATTAGATTTTGGGATCGATCGGGTCAAAGGTCAAGGTCATGAAAAGGTCATAATCTTCTTTTTGCCATAGCGCGGTCAATTTCTATCCAATTGGCATGCAACTAATGCCAAAATGTTCATAATTCAATGCCCAATCTTGTGATATGCGAAGGTATGCGCTCTACCGCGTGCCCATTCTAGTTTATTGTGTAATAATGTACCAAATGATGATGTGAGAACAATGAGACCATGTCAAAAAGGGTTGCTCGCTGGAAATTATTACCTGAATCTGCAAGCACAGCTGGATAAAAAAATGTTACAGCTCATTGTTTCGCCTACAACTTTTGTGTTTTGGTTTACTCTCACAGCTCTCATCGTGTCATGTTTCACTGCAGCAGGCCGCTGTTTTCAGGGGAAACATTTTAAAAAAAACACTGGTCTCCAACTGGCAGATGGCACGGCTAAAGAGCCAGATATTTCCCCTTAAAGTTGTTAGAGGCCAAGCTGCAACCCAGAGTGAAGCCAATGCCAAAATGTCATAACCTACATAACATAACATAACATTCTTCCTAATAGCCAGAGTCCACACCTCTGGTTTGTATAGAAGTCTGTTGGAAGAAATGACACTACTTAGACGTTTTAAACACGAGTTTATGGTCGAAATCGCTAGTTTAAAATCTTCTTCAAAAGAGCATGATGTGCCATTAAGAACATAACGGACGATTAAGCAAGGTGGGTAACTTGCGACTGACAGCAGGGTTCTTACACATTTTGACCAATGGATTTCCAGGACTTTTCCATGACTTTAAACCAAATTTCCATGACCAAACTGAAATCTCAGTATAAACATGAAAAATGTAGAAGATTTGGCATATTGAGAGCGTACGTCGGCTTATATTTTGAGCGTCTTTCTTTAAAAAACATATTCATTATTTCAAACTCGGCGTAAATGAACACGTGATTATAACAAACTTCCATGACTTTTCCAAAACTTTTATGATTTAAGTTTTTTCCATGACTTTTCCAGGCCTGGAAATGACAATTTTTAAAATTCCATGACTTTTCCAGGTTTTCCATAAACGTACGAACCCTGACGACAGGTCGCTACCACGGCGTTGTCTGGTCTGGAAATTGTCAGTTTTACAACTTTTTAACCCTTTCACATTGTGTTTTCAGTTTGTTAAAGTTAATACCAACGCTGGTCGGACCAATCGGAGTCTATGCTACAGGACTGTTTTGAACGTGCTGACTGGGATATGTTCAGGGTCGCGTCGGACAACAACGTCAGTGAGTACGCGTCCTCAGTCACCGGGTTCATCAAGAAATGCATAGATGACGTTGTTCCTACCAAGTCGGTTCGGATTTATCCCAACCAGAAACCGTGGATAAATGGCGATGTTCGCGCTGCACTCCGCACGCGTAACACCGCCTTTGACTCCGGGAATATGGCGGAATACAAAAGAGCCCGCTACGACCTCCGTAAGACCATCGGCTCTGCCAAGCGGGAGTTCAGGAACAAGGTGGAGGAAAAGCTCAAGAGCCATGACGTGAGAGGTGTGTGGAAGGGGCTACAGACAATCACGGACTTCAGAGGGAAAACCAGCGGTGAAGAGAACTCCTCTACCTCCCTCCCAGGCGAGCTAAATACATTCTTTGCTCGGTTCGACGTGAACGGCAGCCCGCCGAAGGCAGCGCCGCCCGAGGAGACCAGCCTGCTGATCATCTCAGAGGCTGACGTGCGCAGAGCCTTCAAGCGGGTGGACATCCGGAAGGCGGCAGGTCCCGACCACATCCCGGGCGCGGCCTCAGAGCATGTGCAGACCAGTTGGCAGGAGTCTTCGCAGACATCTTCAACCTCTCCCTGTCCCAGGCTGTTGTTCCTGAGAGCTTCAAGATGTCCACCATTGTGCCTGTCCCCAAACACCCCAAGGTAACCTGCCTGAATGACTGGAGACCCGTAGCCCTCACCTCGATTGTCAGTAAATGCTTTGAGAGGTTGGTCAAGGACTTCATTTGTTCCATGTTGCCTGCCACGCTGGACCCATGGCAATTTGCATATCGTCAAAACAGATCCACCGACGACGCAATTGCCATGGCACTTCACACCGCCCTTTCCCACCTGGAGGGGAGGAACTGTTGTGTGCGAATGCTGGTTGTGGACTACAGCTCAGCGTTCAACACTATTGTTCCTGCCAAGCTCGACACCAAGCTCAGAGGTCTAGGCCTGCACTCTACCATGTGCAGCTGGATACTGGACTTCCTGTCGGGCCGCCGCCAGGTGGTGAGGATGGGCGGTACCACCTCAGAGCCGCTGACCCTCAACACGGGAGCCCTCAGGGATGCGTGTTGAGCCCTCTCCTCTACTCCCTGTACACCCACGACTGCACGGCCATGCACAGCTCCAACGTCATCATCAAGTTTGCTGACGACACAACAGTGTTGGGGCTGATCACCGTCGACGACGAGACAGCCTATAGGGAGGAGGTTGGATCACTGGTACAGTGGTGCCAGGAGAACAGCCTCGTCCTCAACGTCAAGAAGACCAAGGAGCTGATCGTGGACTACAGGAAGCGGAGAGGAGAGCACACCCCATCTCCATAGACGGAGTTGCAGTAGAGAGGTCAGCAGCTTCAAGTTCCTCGGCGTGCACATCTCCGAGGACCTCACATGGACCACGCACACCACTCACGTGGTGAAAAGGGCCCAACAACGCCTGTATTTCCTTAGGCGACTGAGGAAATTCAACATGGCCCCCGCATCCTCAGAACATTCTACACCAGTACCATCGTGAGTGTTCCGACAGGTTCCATCACCGTCTGGGACAGAGACTGCACCAACCTGGAGCGTAGGGCACTACAGAGGGTGGTGCGGTCGGCACAGTACATCGTTGGAGGTGAGCTTCCCTCCATCCTGGACATATACACCAAGCGGTGCGTGGCCAGGGCCAAACGGATGATGAAAGACAATAACCACCCCGGCCACAAACTGTTCACCCTTCTACCGTCAGGCAGGCGATACCGCAGTATCAAGTGCCGCACAAACAGACTGAGGGACAGCTTCTTCAGTCAGGCCATCAGGCTGCTGAACAAGGACTGAGACCCTCATTAACACTACACACCAGAACATATTCTGTGAATATCTATGGCCATGGTGTATATTTTATTACATTGTTTATATATATATTGTATGTATATACATATATATATATATATAGTCTCAAAAAAGTGTATATTTTATTACATTGTTTTATATATATATATTGCCATGATGTATATTCTATTACATTGTTTTATATATATATTGTTAATACTTTCTTCTTTTTTTTGTGTGGATATTGTATAGTTTATTCTCATTCTTATTCTTTTTTTAGTCTGCTACTGCTGTCGGGTGTTTTGCACATAAGAATTTCACGAACCGATTATACTTGTATAAAAGGGGATGTGACAATAAAAACTTGAAACTTGAAACTTGAAACTTGATTGTAATAATTTTGGAGGACTACAAATATCTTATTCATCATTCTGTTGTGATTCAGACTTTTGTGTCACTTCCGGATGCAAAAAACCGAAGATGGCACCGACAACACATTCCAGACTAAAGGCTTCAGAACAGCAGTCCATAAACCAGTGGGTGACTCCACGGTGACTCCACAGTGCACTTCTTATAAACGGTAGAGAACCAAGACAGATAAATGATTTATGTTGATCTATAATTGCTGGCTTGTAAGCAACTGTTGCTAAAAATAAATCACCATAATAATTCAAAAGATATGTCAATGTTGTGCTCTCAACTCGTTTTCCCCTGCTTCAAGTGGTAAACAACTTAAGTGCATCATATGCTGAGAGACAAGTATTTCAAGGTCAGTATCATCTGGTAAATTAGACCATTACATTATTATTATTCTACATACTGCTCACATACATTTATGTCTTACTTTAAGCGCAAAAGCTTTGACAAAAGAATAATAAAAATCCTTCGTGTGACCTTCCTCCCAAAAATGTTTTTCCTCAGAATTAGCATCGATATGGAAGTAAAATTAACAGCAATTCACCCATTGCTCTCCCAATGTCATTTTATACCAATAATTAGAGTGGCTTTCAAACATTCTGCTGCTTGAAAGATTGAGCAAACTGCCACATCACGTCATTTCTGTTTTTCTAGAGGTGAATAAATGAGCGGAGATGAAGGTTATCAACCGTTTTCTCTGGCAGACCATCCTCGAGAGAGAGGTCAAATGGTAGTGTGTGTTCAAGGTGGCATAAGGACACTTTATAATGTCAAAATTACTATGTTTTCTCTCTCGTTCTGTCTATGTATTCTGACAGGCAAGTCACAGATATATTACATGCAATTACCCCACAACATGCTCAGACTGCATACGTAAAAAGCCTTTCTCCTCTAGTCTAAAGGATTTTTCCGTTAGTATTTGTGTCTACGGAAGCAGAATCATATATTAAAGGGATGTAGCCTCTTTTAAAATGAGCTTGGATCTCTTAAAAGCTGCTACTTGTGATAATGGCATTATTATTATACCGATTTGGGTTGAATAAAGAGCTGTTCTTATGACACAAGGGCCACCCTTCCAAAGGCAGCAGTCTCAATCCACCATTTGCACTGCAAAAATTCAGCCTAAAAAAACAAGAAAAAAAAGAAATAAAATGAGGGAATATTACTTGAAATAAGCCAAATTATCTGCCAACAGAACAGGAAAATTTGACTTGCCAAGATTTCTTAAAACAAGTGAAATGCTCTAACCCTAACCCTGCCTTGTAAGAATAAATATCTTGTCAGTCAAAAAACAAGCATAGATTGCCTTAATTTAAGATATTTCATCTGACTTCGATTTTAATTTTTGCAGTGTAAAAAAACAGTTGAGGTACTCTTCTGATTCTCAAGGTCACTCAGATAATGTCTATAGATTCATTCAATACATAGACAGAGCACCTCTAAAAGGTCATTTGAGTGGAGGGTTTGAAAATGAACTGAAATGGTCTTTTTTTAAAGACAAGGAGGAAGGTTTCTTAGTCGCCACACACACAACAGAATTGGCAGCAAGCATATAAAGAGGAATAAACAGGGAAGATTGTGTCGTCTAGCTCACTGTTTGTCAAGCAGGGGAGCAAATTGGTAGAGAGTGAAGGGCACAACTCAGTGAGGGGGTGTTACCTATTGATTGGCAACTCTCATGCTCGGATGGAGATTGCCTTTTAAAGATAGGTGTCTGATCGGTGTGACAGAAGGGCTGAATAACTTGAGAAAGGTGAGATTGTTTTCAGGTGCCAGCTCACTCTTTATTTCTTCTGAAGGGATGAAATCGTATAATGTAAGCACTTTTTCGGTGTCGCTTTAATAGCATGTGAACATGCTCTCTCAGTGGTTAAACAGTGACCTAAATCACTCCATCGCCAGGTCCAAAACAAGATGTGTTCTTGGCATTTCTGCAGGCGCTTTGAGGCTCTGACACGACAGGTTAAATAGTTAAAATACTCCCTGCTTCGCTCTCACTTTGTCCCTTCCTAACCTCTCTTACATTTTCCCAAATGGTGTCACAGATGTGTGCAGGATAAACGAGGTATTATAAGGAAAGTAATGGCAGACACTGTAGAGGAGGAAGCCTGCTGACTCCCTTTATGGACGGGGGGGGGGGGGGGGTACAGCAGGGAAGAAGCTATGCAGCAAACACAAACCAAACGGTGGACTCTACTTCTTGTAATAAAATATACCCACTCACTTGAAAAGTTCCTTGGGTGAAATGGCCCTGTTGGTGAGCGGGTCAATGGCATACACCATCAGGTCCGACTTACTGTAGTCCTCAAGTTCAAAGCCATCGCCATGGCGACGTGGCCCGATTGACTCAACAATCACTTTGGCACCTGGAATCTGGTCCTGGATGTGGCGCTCCAAAATGCTGAAACGGAAAACAAAACCAAACTTATAGAAGAAAAGAGATAACGGCGTAAATACACCACAAAACGGATTTGCATTCGTTCAAATCATTTCTGGGAACCTTTTCCCCAAAGTGGTATTAAAGCCTCCGATCTCAAGCACTCCATTCGAGGAATGATTGCCCCCGTCGGGCTGCTTTTCGCTTCAGAATTGGGCTTTCGGCAAAGCAAGGCGTTGGTAATCCTGTTCAGGCAGGGAGACATCCACACCTCAAATTACAGCCAATCGAGAAATCCCCTTGCAGTTTGTCCTTGCCGAGGTGGATGAACAGTTGGAGCACTCGGAAATGGCCCCCGGATCATCAAAAGCACCGTGCAAAATCCTAGAGCTCTAAAATGTCATCACTGCAAGAGCTTAACGTGACTAATGTTTGTTTTTCAGCCTAAAGAGCAGTGCCATGTGTGTGGGAGAGACACAGCAAGCTCTTGAAAACAACGATTAACGCTCATTTGCCTTTCAGATTGACTAATTAGATTAAACACGGTGCCCCATGAGCCGCAAAAAGATGTTTCATGAATCGCTATCATTAATTAATTTGGACAATGCTGGAAAACAGACTCGAGAGGATAGACTCGACCGTGTCGTTGGCTAATCCATGATCCTAATGGATTGGTCGATGGTTATTGAATAACAGACAAATTGTACGTAACGTTTTCTCTTCTTGGTTCCTGTCTATTTCCAAATGTTGTTTAAGACAGCTAATTCATTAATGTCCCTCCAGGCCTTCTAAAATAAATGTACGGTCAAATTACAGTCCCACTTTGAACCAAGCACAGAAAAGATGCAATTCATCTTCCAGTGTCAATTAACAAAAGGAATATTAGAGGGCGAGGAAATGTATTGAAGATAATAAGTTGCATTGGATGAGGTCAGACATGTACTCCTTCCAATAAGCAAACACCGATGTTGGTTTCTCCCGATTTAACACATTGTTACCTTCGCATTGAAAATGCGGAAGGTTATGTTTTGATCGCCGTGTAATTATTTATTTATTTATTTGTATGCGTGTTACTCGCATAAGTCAAAAAGTGTTAAACCGAATCGCATGAAATTTGGTGGGATGATTGGTTATTATCCGGGGACCATTTGATTAGATTTTGGGATCTATCGGGTCAAAGGTCAAGGTCAAGGTCATGAACAGGTCAAAATATTCTTGAATCGCATGAAATTTTGTGGGATGATTGGTTATTATCCGAGGACCATTTTGATTAGATTTTGGGATGTTTTTGCGAAGGTATGCGCTCTACCGAGTGCCCGTTCTAGTTTAGTTTGCTTCTTTCACATGTCAATAACAGTCATTGCTGCCTTACCGAATGAGCTCCTCTCTATGCTTTTCCACTAAAGCAGGCGGGACAGTGGACACAACAACTTGCATGTCCAACGCGTTGACCACGGAAACCTGAGAGAGAATCGGATTGAGGGAAAGAGAGGAATAACAAGAGCAAGCGGTAAAACAGACAGCAGAAAAATAGAAATAAAGTGCCGTGAAGCCAGTGTGTCACATAGATAGATAGATAGATAGATAGATATATACTTTATTAATCCCCAAGGGGAAATTTGTCGTAGCAGTAGCAGCACCAATAAACCAAACACACATGAATAAAAAATAAAAAATACAATATAAAAACAGGGATGAAAGATATAGAAGCATACAAAGCAAAATATAAAATAAGTCAACATATGTCCCGCTGTGAGTTTGGTCGACACATTCAAATGCTTCTGTCAAATCAAATGGGACCCTCTAATTGCCAGCTTGCAATGGCACCATGCGGCAAACTTAACGGGCTTTAATTCTGATGCTGTATAAAAGTGCACCGGCAACAGCCTCTGTGCTCCGAAGCCAAATCTCCCATGCGACTCCAGTGAAATTAGGTTTCCCCCGTGAAAATTAACGAGCGCGCACTCGCTGCTCTCCCATATCCAGGCAATATCCCAGACCCTCCTTCTGTCTCGTTAGAAGCTTGTTAGCCAGACATATTTCACTGAAACGAAAAATAATCCTTCCCACAGTCAGGAAAGATAAGCGTTGAATCGGGAACAAAGCTGAGCCCGATCGCAGTGTGTGTGCGGGGAAATTATTGGGAAAAAGAAAGGCAGACAAAAAACGAGAGACACCCGAAAAATAATCCTTCCCACAGTCAGGAAAGATAAGCGTTGAATCGGGAACAAAGCTGAGCCCGATCGCAGTGTGTGTGCGGGGAAATTATTGGGAAAAAGAAAGGCAGACAAAAAACGAGAGACACCCATTTAGTCAAACACACGCACCAACACACACGTTTACGTAATGTGAACAAAGTGAATACACGTTGATGAAAGAAACGGTCGAATTGGATCAGAGGCCACATGTGTGTCCTGTACCTACCGTGAATAGACACATCTGGCACAGAGTAAACACAAACAAAAAAGCACCATCTATAGGCTCAAAATGAACAAGTTAGTTTGAAAAAAACAAAAACAGCAGAGGTTTCAAAATGATAAAACAAAAATAGTTTGTGGTGGTACTTCATGGCATACGTCTTTTGATAGGCTTACAGCAGTTGCCATGTAGACTGGTTTCTGGAAGCAGACTTAATACATAATAATTAAAATCCAGATATATAACAATTATAACTAATTCAATTATGACTTTTAAACCCATACATTAGTATCTAAGAATGATGGCACTCATTCTACATCCTAAACCACCATTAGTTTAACTAACAGAATTTAACAGAAGATTACATTTGAGATGCCACCCAATTTAAAATAAATAAATAGGGGAAACTACAAGATTAGATATTACCTAGTTAAATCTTATTCTCAGGGTTTCTACGGAGTCCTTCTCAAGGTGTACAGGGACATGCCATTTCACATATACACAAATCAAATGATCTTTATGAATTAATTATATATTTGACTAAATATGCAATTGAACTACTAAACAGAAAAATGAATAAACGATCAAAATAAACAAAGTGAAAAGAATGAATAAAGGATGGGATGAAAAATACAATGAATAACAATTAACTGCTCGTCTTCTCCATTGAAGTCCGGCTGGAACCGTTCTTCCTCGTCTTCATCTCTCTCAGCAGGATGTTGAATCATTTTATTACCCCCTTTGTAGCGGCAGGGCTCATTATTGCACGTTTTGCCAGTGTAAAAAACTATTTAATCTTGAGAGTCTTTTCTTTTCGAGTCTCTTTTTTAAGAGTTACCCCCCCCCCCCCCCCCTTCTGTTGGTCTGAGAGGTTGAGATACAACCGGCAGGAAGAGTAATTAAACAGCCAGTTTATGACAGGAAACTACATATATACTATATATATATATATATATATATACACTACCGTTCAAAAGTTTGGGATCACTTAGAAATGTCCTTATTTTTCAAAGAAAAGCATTGTTTTTTTCAATGAAGATAACATTAAATCAATCAGAAATACACTCTATACATTGTTAATGTGGTAAATGACTATTCTAGGTGGAAACGTCTGGTTTCAAATGAAATATCTCCATAGGTGTATCGAGGCCCATTTCCAGCAACTATCACTCCAGTGTTCTAATGGTACATTGTGTTTGCTAATCGCCTTAGAAGACTAATGGATGATTAGAAAACCCTTGAAAACCCTTGTGCAATTATGTTAGCACAGCTGAAAACTGTTTTGCTGATGAGAGAAGCTATAAAACTGGCCTTCCTTTGAGCTAGTTGATTATCTGGAGCATCACATTTGTGGGTTCGATAAGACTCTCAAAATGGCCAGAAAAAAAGAACTTTCATGTGAAATTCGCCAGTCTATTCTTGTTCTTAGAAATGAAGGCTATTCCATGCGAGAAATTGCAAAGAAACTGAAAATTTCCTACAGCGGTGTGTACTACTCCATTCAGAGAACAGCACAAACGGGCTCTAACCAGAGCAGAAAGAGAAGTGGGAGGACCCGGTGCACAACTCAACAAGAAGACAAGTACATTAGAGTCTCTAGTTTGAGAAATAGACGCCTCACAGGTCCTCAACTGGCAGCTTCTTTAAATGGTACCGCAAAACGCCAGTGTCAAGCGTCGACAGTGAAGAGGCGACTCCGGGATGCTGGCCTTCTAGGCAGAGTGGCAAAGAAAAGCCATAACTGAGACTGGCCAATAAAAGAAAAGATTGGTATGGGCAAAAGAACACAGGCATTGGACAGAGGAAGATTGGAAAAAGGTGTTATGGACAGATGAATCCAAGTTTGAGGTGTTTGGATCACACAGAAGAACATTTGTGAGACACAGAACAGGTGAAAAGATGCTGGAAGAGTGCCTGACACCATCTGTCAAGCATGGTGGAGGTCATGTGATGGTCTGGGGCTGCTTTGGTGCTGGTAAAGTGGGAGATTTGTACCAGGTAAAAGGGATTTTAAATAAGGAAGGCTATCACTCAATTTTGCAACGCCATGCCATACCCTGTGGGCAGCGCTTGATTGGAGCCAATTTCCTCCTCCAACAGGACAATGACCCAAAGCACACCTCCACATTGTGCAAGAACTATTGAGGGAAGAAGCAGGCAGCTTGCTGTCTGTAATGGAGTGGCCAGCACAGTCACCAGATCTCAACCCCATTGAGCTGTTGTGGGAGCAGCTTGACCGTATGGTCCGCAAGAAGTGCCCATCAAGCCAATCCAACTTGTGGAGGTGCTTCAGGAAGCGTGGGATGACATTTCAACAGATTACCTCAACAAATTAACAGCTAGAATGCCAAAGGTCTGCAATGCTGTAATTGCTGCAAAAGGAACATTCTTTGACGAAAGCAAAGTTTGAAGAAAAAAATTAATACTTCAAATACAAATCATTATTTCGAACCTTGTCAATGTCTTGACTATATTTTCTATACATTTTGCAACTCATTTGATAAATAAAAGTGTGAGTTTTCATGGAAACCACGAAATTGTCTGGGTGATCCCAAACTTTTGAACGGTAGTGTATGACCGATGACTCCGAAATTGACTTTGACATGTGACATTTCTGGGATGGCCCTTTTGTTACGGCTCTTCTATCAGTGAATTACAGACATCGAAAACCGATTCCATATTTCTTAAGAGCCGTTCTCTGCACAGATATGGATGTGAAGCCACATGGAATCAATATTTTATCATCAGGAAAAGCACGACACGGGTCCAGAGTGTGAACACAAGAAACGCGCAGATGCTAGATTTAAATAGGCTGAGCGCTTCATTCAAAGAAATGAACAGAGGCCATGAGGGAAAACTCCATGACCAAACGTTTTCAGCAGAATAATGTCTTTGATTTCTGGAGAGAAGTTAAGGTTGCCGATAACATGAAGACGCCCCTGCCATCCAGTGTTGATGGGGCAGTTGTTTGGGATAGTATTGCAGATCAGTGGAGTAAACACTATCGGGACATGAGAGAATGTCAGCGTTGTTTTTCTGGTTTGGTAATGCACGGCGTACTTCCTGACTCTATGCTCACTGTTTTGTCAGTGCCAGTAATCAAAAATAAAACCGGTAAAATATCCAACATTGACAATTACCGACCAATTGCTCCGGCCAGTATACTTTCTAAAGTATAAGAACAAATCCTCTTAGATAGGCTTCAAAATTACATCATAATTACTGATAATCAATTTGGTTTTAAAATTCATCGAAAGCTTTTGATCGAGTTAATCATTCCACAGTGTTTGTCAAACTGTACGGGCGAGGTGTCCCTCCATGTTTTATTATTTTTTCACTTTTGGTTTTCACGTCAAACCATGCGAGCATGATGGGGTAAGAGTGTTTCTGCACCCTTCCTCGTGGCCAATGGCGTCCGACAAGGTGGAACACTGTCACCTGCTCTTTTTAATCTCCATATGGATGACCTTTCTAAAGAGTTAAACGAGTGTAAGAGAGGATGTATGGTGGGGGAAAGTCTCATTAACCATCTGCTCTACGCTGACGACGTAGTGGTCCTGTCTCCTTATTGCGCAACAGCAATACCTCACGAGTCTGCTTAAGGTATGGGGTGCACTATGATATCAAGTATATCTAAAAACAGTGTTATCATGATCGCTAAAGCGAAGGAGGATCAGAAGCTACACGACCGTTCAAAAGTTTGGGGTCACTTAGAAATGTCTTTATTTTTCAAAGAAAAGCACTGTTTTTTCAATAAAGATAACATTAAATTAATCAAAAATACACACTATACATTGTTAATGTGGTAAATGACTATTCTAGGTGGAAACGTCTGGTTTCTAATGAAATATCTCCAGAGGTGTATAGAGGCCCATTTCCATCAACGATCACTCCAGTGTTCTAATGGTACATTGTGTTTACTAATCGCCTTAGAAGACTAATGTCTGATTAGAAAACCCTTGTGCAATTATGCTAGCACAGCTGAAAACAGTTATGCTGGTGATATAAGCTATACAACTGGCCTTCCTTTGAGCTTGAAGTTTGTAGAACAAAATTAATACTTCAAATTATTAATCATTATTTCTAACCTTGTCAATGTCTTGACTATATGTTCTATGAAATGTTCAATTCATTTGATAAATAAAAGTGTGAGTTTTCATGGAAGACACGAAATTGTCTTGGTGACCCCAAACTTTTGAACGGTAGTGTACATCTTCTTTTATTCTCATTGGGAGACCAGGAGCTGAATGCGGTGCAGGAAGTTTAGATACTTGGGTCACATCTTCAGGAAGGACCTCAGTGATGAAGACGATGTGCAGCGGCGGTGTCGCAAACCTGATGCGCAAACCAACATGCTGGCACCTACAGTTCATGTTGTGGCAGTGGGGTGTGGCTAAGTGGATTGAGCGGGTGGGGGGAGGGGGGGGGGGTTCAGGGAACGGTGCCGAGACGAGGTCTAATCGGCATCGGCTGATTGATCATCAGTTGATTGATCAATCAGCCCCAGCTGTAATTAATCTGTCTGTGTGTTTGTGCGCATCTCTTCCTTATAGAGAGCAGAAGGAACCGAGACGCCGGAGAAGGAGCTTGGGCGAGAGGTCTCATCTGACCGCCAGTGATACATGAGAAGTGTGTACAGAAGCTGTTAAAACTGCTCTGTTTAGAGTCTACAGTACTCTTCTATACAGCCCACCTGTGGTGCAGTTACAGTTAAGGAAAAAAAAAAAAAAAAGATCCAGGTGGCATTTAATGAGACGTTCAGAATCCTGCTCAAGCTTCCTAGACGGACAAGTGCAAGTCGGATGTTTGTGACTCGTAATGTTCCCACTTTCCATTCTGTCTTGAGGAATTGTGTGTATATATATATATATACAATAATATATATATAATATATTATATTTATATATACAGTATATATATATAAATACATTTAAATGTTGATTGAGTGTCTCAGAGAATGTAGTTATAAAAGCCTTGGCTGACGCAGCACTGAGTGATACGAGGTATTGTTCTTGTTTCTGGATACAATGGAACAAGTGTTTGTATGATTTTTAACCATGAAGCGTCTTTGAGATTTCTATAAAGCGCGATATAAATCTAATATATTATTATTACTATTAATATGAGTGACTTTCTAGCTGCAATGATTGTACCTGTGTCCTCATATTGTATTTTATATATAGTATATGGAATGTATAATATGCCACCGGTGTGCACACAGCCCAATACCCGTGCAGTATATATATATATATTGATCGGCATACATATGCGCGACAAAAGGCATAGCACTGGATACTCACCACCACTTCAGCACTGCTGCTGAGACCTTTTCCATAGTCGTCCGTGGCAATCACTTCAAACTTGAAGTAGGACCGGCGCATATTTCGAAACTTGATGGCCGACTTGATGACACCTGTATACGTCTCGATGACAAAGCTGTCCTGGCCCTCCGGTGCCGGTGGGATGATCAGGCGGTATGCCATCTCACTGTAATTCCCAGTGTCCTTATCAGTGGCCTGTAACACAAATGTAGCACACAAATAGAACAAGTTGGACAGGAAAGAAACTGTGCGATGCTCAAAACAATAAGAAAAAGAGAAAGCAGCGTGTCAGGGAAAGAAAAGTACTGATTTGACATTGCAATACAGCCTGAGCTAGAATCCACCAATCATTGCTGGAGCTCTTGAAGATAAGATGATGGCTGTCTGGTTTCAGAAATGATTTTCGCCACGGTGTTAAGAAAATGTTATCTAATAATGTCAGAGCCATTGATGGATAACCACGAGAACATCGTGTTGAACCACCGACAGTTTGGCACATTTTTATAAACTATGAATGGATCACGGCAAACTCAAACACGTGGTGCCCTCCTACTATTAAACATAGTTTTGAGATACATAATTTCTATAAAAATAGAAATGATAACAGTTGTACATTTGGTAAATATATTAGAAGTTGGCAAATTTTTTTTCGATTATTGGAAAATAGTATTTCTGACATCAAAACAAGAAACTAAACAGGGTTAAAAATTAATAAATAATTAAATCCGCAAAAACCACATCGGGAACATGAGCATCGTAAGCTTGTCATTGATCGACCTCTGGGCCACACATTCTGACTGGCCACTGAGCTCATACAGGCATCAATTTTCAGAGTACTTGTACGTGACACTGATAAATAGCAGCAATCTCTTTTGTTTCTTCAGCCATTGGAAGAGGAGGGGAAGAGTGGGGGGGGGGGGGGTCGTACTGCAAGGGTATGTAGAGCAAATATATTTTTAAGTTGTTCTGGACACTGAGGGAAAACTTTTTAAGAGTAAGTTTGTTTTCAAGCTGCCACAATAAAGTGAAAAGCTATAGATTTTGATGGTTTACGTTAAACATGTAAACATTAAGGCATTTGCTTGTTGTTGAAAAATCCTTTCCCCCGTTTTTTTTTTTTAAACGGCAGAGAGCCAGAGAGGGTACTGGAAAAAAAAAAGGTCACTGCAATTTTGGGGACTCGTTATCCCATTACTTAGCGATTAAAGGCTCATGTGAACGACACAAGAAGCAGGGTGTAATTATGAAAACAAATATGTCTTCTGAAAAGCACACTTATGTTGTTAATGAATTTTTGATCCACTTAACTTTTCCAATCCTCTGAATCCTGTCTGGCACGGCAACGAGCATTTGCTGACATCCAAATGTCTGCAAGTTACTCCTTGTGTGCATCTATTTTTGACTAAGTGTCACAGGATGCCAAATGTTGACGGTATTCCTCCAGAGAAAGAAGCGCCTTTTAATTTATTACGTATGAAGTCAAGTACAAACACTTCACACTCGCAATACTTCAAAGACGCCTCGGCCTGGGGGAAATTATAGATAGCTCTTGACCCATAATTCTTCGAGTTGGTGTCTATTCCAAGTTAAAGGAAAGAGAGGATAGGGATTCTGAGCTGGTCGAGGAGTTGAAGCCACATATGTCTTTTCATATTTATTAAGAGGGCTTGGGCGTATTTCTTTTTATCAACTTCATCGGGAAAATTCCAATGACTTTAATCCATGTTTTTAAGGTACACAATTATTACCTTCGCAGAATGCGGAAGGTTATGTTTTGATCGCTGTGTATTTATTTGTATCTGTGTGTGTGTTTGTGTGTTATTCGCATAACTCAAAAAGTATTAAACTGAATCGCATGAAATTTGGTGGGATGATTGGTTATTATCCGGGGATCATTAGTTTAGATTTTGGGATCGATCGGGTCAAAGGTCAAGGTCATGAAAAGGTCAAAATCTTCTTTTTACCACAGCGCGGTCAATTTTTATCAAATTGGCATGCAACTAATGCCAAAATGTGTCTGCGGCGCAGGTATGCGTTCTACCGAGTGCCCGTTCTTGTTTAAAATGTTTCTCTCACACACACAATCTGATTTTAAATATCTATTGAAAAAAAAATACATTTTTTAAATTAAAATAAATGTTAAGTACTTAAATAATTATGAATTAATTAATTATCATTGTCTGCATTTCATTGACATGCATTCCAGTTCCAGGCTCCTGCTCTGTGCTGATGGTATGCCACCCTGAGACACTAACAGACAACGGACCTGATCCATCGATAATGTCATTAATGTGCTTTTCCTGCTATGGAAAGGCACCATGTCGATCCAAAGTTCTATTAGTTACTATCCCCGTGACATTTCTCATTTGGTATCTGTTTCTAAGATGGTTTCGTCCCGTGACTGAGACAGCCCTCTTTCAGGAAGAGGGTGGAGCTATCTCTTTCAGGTCTGGTACGCCTGGAGCAACACCAGCTGAGAGGGATCAGCTAATCAGTGGGCGGGACAAATATAGACCCTGACTAAGTGTTTCTCTCGCTCTCTTGTCCTCCAATTTCTGTGGTATGGTGCCGAAGTGTAGGCCACCATTTGCGTCTCTGCGGGTGAAGCTGTGTAGGGGTTCTCCGCCATTTTTGTTGTGTCCATTTCCTCCTGTTTTGTGGTCAGACAGGGAGCTCAGTATTGTTTTTCCTTTCTACTCTGGTAGGTCAGTGGGATCTTTTGTTTTCTCGTTAGCATGGGGGTTTTGTTTGTTGTGTTGCCCTTGGAGACCCTGACGCCTTTTCCTTTTGCTTCTGTTTTAGTCTACCCTTCGTTAAGCCTTAACTCTGTGAAATAAATATTCTTTATTTGCTTAAGTATTTCACTTTATTGTTTGGCCCCTTTGCTCCCCCCTTAGCTGTACCCCTTATCATTTGTATGTTGCGGCCTGCGCCCCCCTAGACAACCGAGAGGCCCTAACAACAACGCATGGTAGACAGAGTTAAATCTATCTCTAGTCTGTTGCTAAGGAACAAATCCTTAATGAGATTTTTAACCAGATGCATATGACAATATAGGATCACGATGTGAGACAACACAAACAAATGCACACTCTGATCTCATACTTCAACCAAAAGAATCAACGAGAATGGAAAAAATAAATCTTATAAAGCACACGGCACATGTGATTGGACATACAGGACTGTCTCAGAAAATTAGAATATTGTGATGAAGTTCTTTATTTTCTGTAATGCAATTAAAGAAACAAAAATGTCATGCATTCTGGATTCATTACAAATCAACTGAAATATTGCAAGCCTTTTATTCTTTTAATATTGCTGATTATGGCTTACAGCTTAAGAAAACTCAAATATCCTATCTCTAAATATTAGAATATCATGAAAAAGTATACTAGTAGGGTATTAAACAAATCACTTGAATTGTCTAATTAACTCGAAACACCTGCAAGGGTTTCCTGAGCCTTGACAAACACTCAGCTGTTATAAATCTTTTTTTAAAACTTGGTCTGAGGAAATATTCAAATTTTATGAGATAGGATTTTAGAGTTTTCTTAAGCTGTAAGCCATAATCAGCAATATTAAAAGAATAAAAGGCTTGCAATATTTCAGTTGATTTGTAATGAATCCAGAATGCATGACATTTTTGTTTTTTTAATTGCATTACAGAAAATAAAGAACTTCATCACAATATTCTAATTTTCTGAGACAGTCCTGTACATGTGATTCAGACTCATATCATACCTTTGACCTCTGATGTAATAAACATGAAGACCCATCCAACACCACAATGATCATGTCCTGAATAATGCTTAGAGGCTGAATCTCCTACCGTGCCTACAATACTTTAACTCAATATAACACACTCAAACATCGACCAAAGAAAGTGCATTGTAAAAATGATTTACCATATTATATTTAAGTGTAACGTATGTGCCGGTTGATGAGGTATTTAAAAGTTCCTGTATGAACTACATGGATATTTTCTGCATGTGTTGAAGTCTCTAAATTATTGTATAACTTTGGAAAGTATGCCCTATACTCTCTGCCTTTCTTAAAATGCAATTCAATTCAATTCAGTTTATTTGTATAGCCCAATTTCACAAATTACAAATTTGTCTCGGAGTGCTTTACAATCTGTACACATAGACATCCCTGCCCCAAAACCTCACATCGGACCAGGAAAAACTCCCAAATAACCCTTCAGGGGAAAAAGGAAGAAACCTGGAGGAGAGCAACAGAGGAGGATCCCTCTCCTAGGATGGACAGATGCAATAGATGTAATGTGTACAGAAGGACAGATTTAGAGTTAAAATACATTCAATGAATATGACAGAGTGTATGAATAGTTCATAGTAGGCATATTCCACGATGGAGACCTCCACGATCCATCAGGCAGATGGCGGTGGGGAGGAGGTGGGCGGAGTCTCAACAGTGGGCGAGTCTCAACAGGACAGTGGCGTAGTCAGGAGCAGGAATACCACGACCCAGACCTCGATGATCCATCAGGCAGATAGGATCTATGCCGTCTCATAGGGTCCGATGACCCGATGAGACGTGAAGTCAAAAGGACTCGCGCGACAAAGCAGAGTTAGTAACGTGTGATTGACAGATGAAAATTCACCCTTAAGGAGAGAAAAAAGAGGAGATAGGTACTCAGTGCATCCTAAAACGTCCCCGGCAGCTATAAGCCTATAGCAGCATATCAAGGGGCTGGACCAGGGCAAACCTGATTCAGCCCTAACTATAAGCTCTGTCAAGAGGAAGGTCTTAAGTCTACTCTTAAACGAGGTGACTGTGTCTGCCTCCCGGACTGAAATTGGAAGCTGGTTCCATAAAGAGGTGCTTGATAACTAAAGGCTCTGGCTCCCATTCTACTTTTTAAGACTCTAGGAACTACAAGTAGTCCCGCATTTAGTGAGCGTAGCTCTCTAGTGGGCAATATGGTACTACAAGCTCCTTAAGATATGATGGTGCATCACCAATCAAGGCTTTGTAGGTTAAGAAGAATTTTAAAAGTGATTCTTGATTTTACTGGGAGCCAGTGCAGAGCAGCTAGTGCAGGAGTGATGTGATCTCTTTTCTTAGTTTTAGTGAGAACACGAGCTGCAGCATTCTGGATCAACTGGAGGGACCTAAGAGATTTATTAGAGCAGCCTGATAATAAGGAGTTGCAGTAATCCAGTCTCGAAATGTGACGCGTGAACCAATTTTCTGCATCTTTTTGAGATAAGATGTGCCTGATTTTTGAAATATTACGTAGATGAAAGAATGCAGTCCTTGAGATTTGCTTTACGTGGGAGTTAAAGGACAAGTCCCGATCAAAGATAACGCCAAGATTCTTTACAGTGGTGTTGGATGCCAGGGCAATGCCGTCTACAGAATCCACATCACCAGATAATTGATCTCTGAGGTGCTCAGGGCCGATTAAAATTACTTGGTTTTGTCTGAGTTTAACATCAAGAAATTGCAGGTCATCCATGTTTTTATGTCTTTAAGACATGCTTGAATTTTACCGAGTTGGTTGCTCTCCTCTGGTTTTATCGATAAATATAGTTGAGTATCATCTTCATAACAATGAAAGTTTATGGAGTGTTTCCTGATAATATTGCCCAAAGGAAGCATGTATAAGGTAAATAAAATTGGTCCAAGCACAGAACCTTGTGGAACTCCGTGATTAACGTTAGTGGTTATCGAGGCATCATCGTTTACAAATACAAACTGAGATCGATCTGATAGGATTTAAACCAAATTAGTGCCGTGCCTGCTATGGAAATGCCAGTCTCTGTACAACATGTGATGTCAGACTCATATCATACCTGCGAGCACTAATCTAACAAGACCAGGACAGAGAGGAGTCCTTTATCTGCTGCCATTAAGAGGTCATTTGTAATTTTCACCAGTGCCGTCTCGGTGCTGTGGTGTTTTCTAAATCCTGATTGAAATTTCTCAAATAAACTATTATGATGTAGAAAGTCGCACAACTGATTTACCACTTTCTCAAGGATCTTGGAGAGGAAGGAGGTTAGAGATCGGTCTGTAGGCCAACACCTCTGGATCCAGTGGGCTTCTTCAGGAGAGGTTTAATAACAGCCACCTTGAAGGAGTGTTTCGTGGCCTGTTAGAAGACACATTGATAATATCTAATGTATAACTTTAAAGGCAAACGTCTTTAAGCAGCCTCGTCGGGATGGGGTCCAAGAGACAGGTAGACGTGTTCGAAGTAGAAACCGTTGAAGATAATTGGTCACGGTTGATGGGAGAAATCAGTGAAGAAAGAGTCACATACCTAAAATAAGCACTGTATAAATGTAGAGCTTTTTTTCTTTTCAAAGTTCTAACATAAAGATTACGGATTAGCTCATTTCCTGCAGAAAAAGCATCAATACAATGAATTTAATCCCCGGCTGCCCCTAGTTTTCCCATCTTTTTACTTTTGGACAGCAACAGAAATATGTTGGGGATTTAAAGGTTGAGTGACGGATCCCTCCACCGTACCCTTTGATGATTTGGGCTGATTTTCACAGCCGCTAGAAGGTCTTATATACTTTTTATGAATCTCCCATTATGACCATTGTACTCCCGCTTGCCTGTTGGATATTACACCTTCCTTTTCTTTCCTACTATTCTCTCTACACCATTGATGTCCATACTGGAAGTAGTTCTCGTGTTTCTGGCCAGGTTCCAGTTCCATTTAAAATACTGTTACAGGCTACAGTTCCTTCTAATTCCTTTCAACATTTACATATTTAAAAGGTGTTCCTTAATGCACTATAACGATGGTCTGTGCGTTGATGTGACCACAACACGGTGACATGCAGTTCAGAAGATGAAGGCAAAGTCCCAGAGTTATCTTAAATTGTACCAATTAAAGAAACATCACCGTATATCTATTTATATGTCTCCACTTGGGACTCATTTCTTCTTTCTATTGTAAAGTGGCTGACACTCAGCCGAAAGTTAGTTTTCCAGACAACAGGTTAGTTGAGGCCCATCAATTTTCTTCAGCTAAATTGAAACAACAAAGTCCTGATTACAGGCACTGATAGAGGAGCATCACATCAACAGCAACGCTTAGCGTCGGTCAGGCAACACTAAGTCGTGTTCTGTGAATAAAAAAAAGTGAAAAACACGAGCCGGCTGATAAACAACTTGCGCCGTGCTGTCTGGTGGCAAAGTCAAGCTGATGATGCACGTCCACTGACATGGAAAGCAGAAATATTTGCGTCGATTCTAGGCACACACACATATATCTCAAAATGACACAGGCTCTGGTGGCTGGAGAGAAAGACAATTCAGAGAATGTGGTATTAAAATCAAACTGACACAATAAAGGCGTTGGGGACAAAAATAGGATTTTGAAAAGGGGAAATTACAAATCCTGAAACCGTGAGAAAATGACATCTGTGGCCATGACACATTGTACATCTACACATCAATGCACAACTGTTTTTCAGCTGTAATGCTGACATTCAAGCCGACACTGGTCTCTCAAGGATTTTAAAACACAAACACCAGCCTGAGGACCCGCCAACACACACCCACACGTATAGAAAATAGACGCGCAGCGTATACGGCATGACGCAGTGGAACCTCCTTGGCAGAGCGGGCTGATAATCAGACGGGATGTCCAGCCGCGCTCCTGTGAACACACCGGGATTACGAGCGAGCGATCGTGAGAGGAGATGAAACCGCGGATGAATTCTCCCACCGTGGCTGCAGGGTGCGAGTTGAAGACGGGGGACCGGAGTCAGGCACAAACCAACAGAAAGAAAGACGGGAGCAGATGTTTTCTCACCACTATCTTGAGCACAGAGCTGAAGATCTTGCTGTCCTCCGTCACGCCGCCGATGTAGAGCCTCCTGGAGAAGACGGGAGGGTGGTCGTTCTCATCCCGCACCTCAATGAACACCTTGGCTGTGTTGGCTGCCGAGAGCAAACGGAAACAGAATGCTTTCAGGATACAGATCTAGTATGTAACATTGTATATACTTCAATGATAAAAAAAATAAAAAATATTCAAGCATCTGATAACCCAGGTCTGCTGCATCCTCACAGAATAAGAAGTGGGACACACATGGCCAGGAAGTGTATATGATATAACATCGTCTCGGCCCCTAGCTGTTGAATAGACACGTCTCTGAGGTCATACGAACGGGCGTTGATCAAATGTTGCATAATTTAGCCTCCAAATTGTCACGTCAATACAATTTGTTCATGGTTATCAGCTGATCCACAACTTCAAAAGACGGCTTGAAATCACTCCGGGAATATTTTTGAAATGAATTAATCATCGCAATATTCTCTGACCCATTTAGATGGGTGGTTTTCACCAATTTCGAAATGTATTTTATGTATTTTGAAATTGAGGAGTCAGATTCACTTCACTTCTTAATTTGAAAAATGTTGGAATATTGATGCCATTTGCTTCTGAATCGAGTGAATTTGGGAATACCCCTCTTTATTTCACAGCAATTTTCAGCTGCAAGGAGATGGATTTGCACTTGCATGCTGTAAAGATACACACGTTCCCTTAGTCCTAACTCAACCCTTTCTATTTTGGTGAAGTGTACAACTTTGAGTCAATAATGAGGAGGTTAATTTTGTTATGATTACAGTAAATATTTTCAAGAGAAACTAGGTCTGAAGTGCGTTGATGACTGCACTCGCACATCCCCACGATAAATAGATCAGAAAAACACCTGGGCAAGTTTGCATTTTGTTTACCAACCAATTACTGAGAAGATTCACACTGTGAAATATGGCTCTGTGAAATAATAAAAAACAATGAGGGAATCTTGCCTTCGAAGCCATTTGTTTTAAGTGAGGTCTACCTCGCATCATTTACTGTTGAAACGTTTGTTTCCCGGACATCTTGCCGCACTGAATAAAAAGCTCTGAAAGTTAAACTGACCAGAAATTTGCAAATTATAGGGAATAATAATTTGAAGGGCAGCCAATAACCAAGCAGCAGAGGAGTTAGTGGAAACATTGTGAAAAAAGAAATGGGGAAAAGGAGGCAGCTAATAGGAACAATACATTTGCAGGTTAAGTGATCTTTTTTATGATTCCTACCCCTTTTAACCTTCCTGTTACCTTTCGGGTCAATTTGACCCCATTCAATGTTTAATGTCGGTGTTCTTTCGGGTCAATTTGACCCCAGGCTGTTTTTCACTGTGTCAAACATATAAGAAATATCAACTTTTTTATACATTTAAAGGGCTATTTAGGTAGTCAACAAACAAACATAAAGTACCTCACACTTAAACTTGGAAAACAATATTAATTAAAAAAAAATTCTGGAGGTTTTAATTGCTGGGGTCAAATTGACCCCGAGGGTAAAATATGTCAGTAAATATAAAGGTAACAGGAGGGTTAAACATTGAATGTGTCACGGCGGGATTTAGGGTGGACCCAAATGCACGACTCAGGAGACAGATAATACTCTTAAAGATTCTTTTACTATTTGTCAAGTCAAGGAACAGACACTGAATAAAAACAAACACAGGACCTCTCGGGCTTGGTCTGAGAACACAAAAAAATCTCTGGCAATCACACAAAGAGGAAGTGGGGGAGCTAAATAGTGAGGGACTAATGGGATGGGCTGCAGGTGAGAGGGGTGAGAGGCGTGAGGACCAGGTGAAGAGGACTGAGGGGGGATCAGGGCAGGTGAGGGAGATGGAAGATGGATTGGATGAGATAGGATCTGAGGATACAGGATGAGACGTGATAACAACTAATACAAAAATAAACAAATACAAAAGGAAGAAGAATGGGGTCAAATTGACACTAAGGCAACAGGAGGGTTAAAAGGAAAAACACCCAAACTGTATATTGATTAAAACGATTTGAGCCCGCAAATTTGTCACAGTTACACTTATGCAATGAACAGCATAAATACATACAGCTTCCTTCCAACGGTGCAGTTTAGGTCAAATATATGCAGTGTCAAGGACCATTTTCTCTTGGCTGCATAAACAAATGTAAAGCCATGTGGCATTGGAGTTAAGGATACGCTCGGGGAATTGGACAAACAAAAACACGGTGCATCAAATTACATGCACAAAGGCTGGAGTGTGAGGCACAGAGGGGGGACTCCAGGGGATGGAAAATAAGTCTGAAGAGTTTCCCTCTCCTCTTTGTAGAAAGTGGCTATATTTCATCCTCGGAGTATCCGGGTACGAACACATGAATACAGCTCTCCTCCTTCCTCTCTAACTCAGTCCATTAAGAGGAGGGACTGCTGCTCAGGCAGAGTGAGCTTGCCTGCGCTGAAGAGTTCATTATTCTGAGAGTCGTACTCTGGATTATTACATGTGTGCATGTACGTATGAATAGTATGCAGGCTTGTGCCGCCAACATTTACCGCGGACTAGTCTTAACCCTCCTGTTACCTTTAGGGTCAATTTGACCCCATTCAATGCTTAATGTCGGTGTTCTTTGGGGTCAATTTGACCCCAGGCTGTTTTTCACTGTCAAACATATAAGAAATATCAACTTTTTTATATATTTAAAGGGCTATTTAGGTAGTCAACAAACAAACATAAAGTGCCTCACACTTAAACTTGGGAAACAATATTAATTCTAATAATTTTCTGGAGATTTTAATTGCTGGGGTCAAATTGACCCCAAGGGTAAAATATGTTCGTAAATGTGAAGGTAACAGGAGGGTTAACAGGGCTAAAAGAAAAACAAATCTATCTGACAAAACAGTCCAGTAATGCTCTGGTAATTTAAACTCAATACAGAGAGCAAAGAGTCACACACAGAGTCCTGATCTCGGGGACAGTAACATAAGGGAGACCAGAATCACTCTGCCAGGAGAGACAGTCGGCGTGAAGATGCCAGGGACGTTCAATCCCCTGTCGGAGAGAGATATTGTCAAGTTACGGCTCCGGACCTAGCGCAACTTTTTCCTTTTTTCTTTCTCCTTTTAGTTTGGAGTTAAGCCATTGCAGTCATTTCCGTTCGCTCCATATGGCAACGAAAGAGGTGAAAAACCGGCTGCCTCTCCGGACTTGTAGATGCCCCGTTCTAGTTCCGCAGATGGTCCGCTGCGTACTCTACTATTTTCTCGCGCCGTTTGTTCATCACCCCCTTAAGTGCACCCCGTGGTTATTTCCGGTCTATAAGCCTCCGCCCCGTTTCCCAATTGCTTGTTTTATTTTACAATTATCTCTAATCATTCCTACGTGCTTTGTTTACATCCCAATTATCTATATTCCTATTTACATGTTTTACTTTCTATTTATACACTACCGTTCAAAAGTTTGGGGTCATCCAGACAATTTCGTGTCTTCCATGAAAACTCACACTTTTATTTATCAAATGAATTGAAAATTGAAAAGAAAATATAGTCAAGACATTGACAATGTTAGAAATAATGATTAATATTTGAAGTATTAATTTTGTTCTTCAAACTTCAAGCTCAAAGGAAGGTCAGTTGTATAGCTTATATCACCAGCATAACTGTTTTCAGCTGTGCTAACATAATTGCACAAGGGTTTTCTAATCAGATATTAGTCTTCTAAGGCGATTAGCAAACACAATGTACCATTAGAACACTGGAGTGATAGTTGATGGAAATGGGCCTCTATACACCTCTGGAGATATTTCATTAGAAACCAGACGTTTCCACCTAGAATAGTCATTTACCACATTAACAATGTATAGAGTGTATTTTTGATTAATGTTATCTTTATTGAAAAAACAGTGCTTTTCTTTGAAAAATAAAGACATTTCTAAGTGACCCCAAACTTTTGAACGGTAGTGTATATTTCGGATAGAACATCTAAACACGTTTGACTTGACAGATATAGTCCTCTGCTTTACATCCATCAGACACGTGATGTATTGTGTTCTTGTGCCATCTTTAGCACGTGACAGACAGACGCTGCCAGAAGGAGCGAAGCGGGTAAAGTAGGCCACTTATTATCTCGGTTCAAAAGGCTCGAGAGTGAGGTATCAACCCAACTTTTGTGAGTTAAGCGTTCACAAACAAAGTCTAATGATATTCCGGCTGACGCATGGCCAAGAGAAGAGCGTTGTCTGAAGGGCTCAGCATGCAGATTATCGACCGGCGTCTAAAAACTCCTTTCTGACCGCTGTTACTCAGCAATCGGTGAGGCGTGATACAAAGTCAGAGTGAACGTGTCTCGCCAACTCTCCTCAAGTACTGCCATAACCTTCTCGGGCTGTACGACCGAGCGCACCATCATGAACGGCTTCGTGGGCAGAACATATGCTAGGGTGACCAGACGTCCTGTTTTCCCCGGACATGTCCGGTTTTTGAGACCTAAAAAATGCGTCCGGCAGGGATTCCAAAAACGTCCGGGATTTTGCTTCGGCGGATATTTGTGTTTCTCTGGGTCTTTCACAAACTAGTATTTACCCCTTACAAGTTTTGGAAATGGTATCTCCCTTACGTTCCACCTTCTTGCGTGAGCTCTGACTGTAGAGAGAACAGTCATTGGTCGACCGATCTCAGGGTTGCCAGATACATGATAATTATCCTCCAAATACGACCATTTTTAGCCTTTGGTACGATACTTCACCATCTCCAATCTGGCAACACTGAGCACCTCGCCGCCTCCACTAGTTCATTGTTGTTTGTGCGGCATGCTATACACTACTACCAGCGCCGCCGCTCCCATAACGCGCACTACGCGCTGTGCACCACGTCCTGAGGGGGCTCCACAAAATAGGCAACTAAAAAATCCTCATAGTTATAATAATTATAATGCCGATATTATTTCAGTCTAGAAATATTAGGCACCTTTTAGGCATGTATATCACAAAACAGGCAGAACAAGAGAGATGTTTAATCTCAGCACCTGAGCCCAGAGCTTCACAAGCTTTATGTGGTGAGGGGCCTTTGGTGTAAAAGATGACCATGTAGGGTGGGGGATAGAAGCCCACTCGAAGCCCTCCCAACTGAGGTGGCTGGCCTATAGATTTTAACCTCAACGCCTCTTTCCTTTCTCGTATATAACCTGTAGCAGAATGCCATATCCTTAGATTTTCTCAATTCGGCTCCTGGAAGTCTCCAGTCGTTCTAGGCGTCTGTTTTTGACCTGCATCTTGTAGAATAAACGTTGTATTCTTATCAAGTGCTGAGTCGCTCAAACTTTTCTTCTTCATCATCATTTCATCAATCTTCTCCGGTCGACAAGAAGAGACAACACGGGGAAGCAGTGGGAGGCCGCCAGGAAGAGGCGGCGACAGCAGGCTGTGGTCACTGTCGGCCAGCCCGTTGTGCGCTCTGGGGGAGCACTAACTGAGAATTAGCGATGATTAATGTTTCGTCACCCAACCTCGTTTTGGGGGAGGTCTTACTCGATTAAAACAAATGGGCTATTGCTGATCATTAGACCTTTGTGATGAATTACGAATGAATTTACTGATTTATGATCTCCTTCTTTTCTAAGCAGATAGTGATAAATGATATATTATGGTTATTGTTAACATTCCCATCAATGATGCATTTATCACGTAGTTGATATTTCTACGTGCTCTTACACAACCTTTCGTATCACTCGCTGTCGAGCAGCGACCGCTCGACACAGAGCTAGCATTCTTAAAGCACTGAGTAACAAAGGAATCCAACATAACTACTGGTACTGCAGCACAGTTACTCAAATACCATATTCATCTTAGTCTGAACGTATGAAAATGCCATAGTGGTCAAACGTGTCAGACCAACGAGCAGAATGAAGTGTGAAACTGAACAACCAATTACAGGCTGCAGTAAAGCTGCCAACGAGTTCACAAATGGATCAGCGCAGTGAGGAAAGGCAACAGTGCATAAAGCATAAAAGTGCAGCAATACACACTGTGACGCAATGTTTTCCTGGTTTTCGTTCCAAATCTGCAGGCTAAAAGTTTTGGGAGCAGACATCGATTGAATGTGTAATGAGACTGAATTAAGCATGTGATAATACACACATGTGTAAAAACATAGAATGCAGGTACAAATCTGAATTAATACACGGTTAAAAATAGGCTGCAATACAATTTTGTAAACTGTGTTAAACCATAAACTGTCCCAGTGAGGGATTATTATGATTACCTATGATTGCAGCATCTGAAATAATAAGAAACAGAATGTCCTCCCTTGTTTCCTACAAAACAACCTCCTCATTCACCCATTCTTTGGATGCTCCGTCTTACTTTTAGAAGGCACCCGCAGGTTGGACATGACAACCAGCATAGAGTCTGCCTGGACCCGGAGGAGGTAGCTGGTCACATTTTCATAATCCAAAGGTTTAGCTGTGGAGATGACGCCGGTCTTGTTGTTCACCCGAAAATGACCTATAAACAAACACAATCGGAGCAGGTGAGGTGAGGGGACACACGACACAACTGGGAGATAAGTAACATAATAGGGCAGGGGTCAGGAACCTTTTTGACTGGGAGAGCCATAAAAGCCAAATATTTCTAAATATATTTCATTGAGAGCCATATAGTATTTCTAACGTATAATAAATTAAATATGTCTTGCTTTTAATGCGACTTCAGGTGCTGTATGATGCTACGGGGGGGGGGGGGGGGGATGCAGGTGACTTTTTCTTTGCTCCGCCCCGATGCGCACGCACACGCCGGCATCGGAGCTCTGCGGCGCGCGAGCCGGCGAGCCGAGAAGTGTTAACGCGACACGTAGAGACAGAAGTGACATGCTGTTGGTTAGAGACGATCAACAACAGACGGCTGTTTAGTTTAATAAAAGAACAAAGACGTGCTCTTTAAGAAAAGGGACCTTAAATTACTTCTGCTGTAATCTGGCGCTCTATAAAAAATTACAGGGTGGCGGGCGGATATATATATATATATATTTTTTTTAACTCAAAATTGTCTGGGAGCCATATGCAGTCACCAGAAGAGCCATAGGTTCCCGACCCCTGTAATAGAGGAACACACTGGTTACTGAACAGCCAGTATAGTTCTGATCAGAGCTATATGGCTCCGGTTTGTTTGCACTCTTGGCGAGACACATCTCTGGGTCAATGGTGTTAAAACGTGACTCTGCATGTTTTACAACTGGCTGCATTTATTCTCCCTCACAGGCTAACCTCGGTCTTTCATACCACAAACCCAGAACACGCTATCTCATTTGAGTGAGTGTGTTTATACGAGTGTAGGTTTGCAACATTTAGGATGGTGAAAAAAGGCTTCATTGACTACGTGGCACATGGCCGGGAGCACACGCTGTACCTCGTTTGTTTCCTGACACAATGGAGTAGAATATGGTTTGATTGACAGCAGCAGCTAGAATAGTCCCCACCAGTGTGCCAATTGGAGCCAGCTCACTAACCACGGGAAACCTGGGAGAACACAGAACACAAATCATAAAGCAGCGATCAATTACGATGCATATTTTACAGATACAGTAAACAAATAGTCAAGATGGATACGCAGGTTGGCATAGAAGGTGCGTTATATCTATGTCAATTCTAAGAAACAACACAATGTATGGAATAAATTCAAACTGATTCATCTTTAACTAGAATGGGCACTCGGTAGAGCGCATACCTTCGCATATCACAAGATTGGGTATTGAATTAGGAACATGTTGGCATTAGTTGCATGCCAATTGGATAAAAATTGACCGCGCTTTGGTAAAAAGAAGATTTTGACCTTTTCATGACCTTGACCTTTAACCCGATTGATCCTAAAATCTAATCAAATGGTCCCCGGATAATAACCAATCATCCCACCAAATTTCATGCGATTCGGTTTAATACTTTTTTAGTTATGCGAGTAACACGCATACAAATAAATAAATAAATAAATACACAGCGATCAAAACATAACCTTCCGCATTTTCAATGCAAAGGTAATTAGACTTCAAGAAATATACATACATAGTCGGTATTAATTAAGTAATTTAACCATCTAAAATAATAATGTGTAATATTTCTTAAAAGCATTTATTTTGCCTCAAAGTATGTTTAGTGGCTTCAATTCTGTATTTCAATATTTATTAGAAAATAATACATCACGCTATTCTTTTCCTTTTTGGTAGATGAATAAGTAAACTTCTTTTCTCTCAGGGAGAACATTGTAGGTTGGAAAAAAATATGACTCACAACTAAATCATTTACAACCGCTTTGACTGATGACATATCTCCCAACATATTCATTCAATAATAACTCCATGGTGAGGGGGATAAGCACACTCAAAGGCCAATGCTGTCTTTGCGTGTGAGTTGGGAGGTAAGGAGAGCTGCGCTATGAAGCACATTTCTCATTTTTCAGCTCAGCCTTGGCCTCAACTGTCAATATGGTCCAGAGCTTTGGGTAGTGAGCGCGAGAACGAGATTGAAGATTAAAGCCGCTCCGATGAGGTGTCTCTGCAGGGTGGCTGGTCTCACTCCACTTGATAATGCCACTAGTTCAGCGGTTCAAGAAACCCTTTGGATTGAGCCGCTGCTCCTTTCTGTTGAAGTGAACCGGCGGCGCTTGTTTGAGCTCTTGGTATGGCAGGGCTCTCAAGTTTTGAAGACAGGCAAGAGTGACATTTCCATCAGCACCCCCCCCCCCCGAACGAAATTTTCGGATATTAGTCAGTCGCGGCGCAAATCCAGGATGCTTTATTTTCATTGGTTGCTGGATTAAATCTTACCCAGATACATCGGATACGTGTTTTTTCTGATTGGCTATTGTGTAGCCCATTTCTTTGTTTTGATTGGCTGATAAGTGGCTCCTCACAGCAGAACTCCAGGGGAGCGCTTGATTCCTCCACGGTGAGGGCAGCGCGGCCAGCTCATGTTGGCGGCGCTGCACATTAAAACATTAAATAGCCGAGAGTTTTTTTCAGCGTGAGAAATACGATGTGTGGCGGGAGTGCGTGACTTAAGACCGAAATGCGTGAGTCTCACGCTCAATGCGTGACACTTGAGAGCCCTGGTATGGTGCCCCCTGACGACTTGCTTACGGGCGGGTTTCGGGAAACCACTGTGGTATATTTTCACCTACTCTGTAATATCAGGTTATTCAAAAACATGCAAAAGTCTGAGCTCAAGGGTTAATCATCTATACGACTGCGCCTTTGGCCTTGGGAGATTACGCCACTAGGGTGCGGGTTAAGAACATGGGGAGGGGCTACAAGATCATTTTTAGAACATTACGTGCTTTTACCTGTCTTCAACTGGGTCACGGAGGCCACAGGGTTTGAATTTAGGGGTTTCACGTGTCTTTGGGTTCAACTTGGTAGATCAGTCCCAGGATTAGGTAATTATGCCTGCATGTGATTGGTCCACGACGGCCGGGAGTAATAAACTCCTCCTATTTTGTTGTGTATAAAATGTATGTTAAAATGCATGTTTGGTAGGCTTTCTCGATCCGGTTCCTGGAAGTACTCCAAACGGCCTGCAGGCGTTTGTTCCTGACCTGTACTTCTCGAGAATAAACTCAATATTCTTGCTAAGTTCTGTTGTCCATCGAAGATCCTTTTTTCATCAATCTCTTCAACCCATCCCGTGATCGGCGAGTATTTACGACACCACCCAATGAGAAGTGTAGATTATGGAAGAATTCGATTTTTTAGCTTTCCGGAGAGCGCCAGGGTTTTTTACAAGGAGGGCGCTGGATCTTCATCAACTATTTGGAATATGATGTCTGAGCTAAGATCGTTCAAACTTCCGCATAGACATTAAGATGTGATGGTTGATGCAGCGCAAATTACTCTGCGAACCGATGAGTGTTTATTTCTCCTGATGAATGAGACTTTGTAACAGCTAATGACTATAGTTGACTATTAGGCGTACAAGTGGGTAATCATCTTCCGCATGATTGTCACCACTCTCCACAGGAAAGACTGCTGCCATAAATGACAGGGAACGCCATCTTGGCGGTGTGTCAGCATGGGCTCATTTAAGCTGATAATGTCCTCTCGCTGTGACACCACTCTTGTAACACCCTGTTCTGTTTCTCCTGTGTTCCGTGTCTCCTATGTCTCCTCTGTGTCTTTTGTCTAAATTGTTTAATTCCCTGCACCTGCCCTCAGCCACTCTTGTCTCGTTACTGTCTGATGTCGTACACCTGTGTTTCCCCCCCTATATATTGTGTCAGTCTTTCCCTTGTCTGCCGTCGGATTGTCGTCTCTAGTTCCGTGTCTTTTTCCCGTCGTCCTGTCTGTCGTATCTGATCCTGCCCTGACCGACGATCCTCTGCCTGCCCCATTTGGACCTTGTTTTTTTTGTAAACTATTTTGCCTCATTAAAGAGTGCTTTTTTTGTTATTTATATTGCGTCCAGCCTGTCTCTCTGCGCCTGAGCCTCACCCCGTCACAAAGACCTGACGCCTCTTGTGATACCGTGCCCGCGTGCCCGCATTCTCACGTACACTCTTGTCTCTGCGCACGTTTTTTGCATGCATGGTGGTGAGGTTTATTTAGCAGTTTTCATTTAAAGTTTGACTATTATTCACAGCAGCAGTAACAAATCTGTGTCAATGTTGTGGGAGTAACATTCACAGCATAATCTGTGACAGTCAGGTGTTTTGGGGAGAAGATGCTATCTTGGCAGTTTTTGTTGTGAACATAAACTGTAGGCGATTAAATGCCTCTCATCCATATTTACACTTTAAAATGTTATTTAACGCTTGGACTTCTCTTGCCTTTGGTGACCCCCACAACACATTTCACTTCATGAAAATTGTCCAAAGAACAATAAAGACTCTCATGCCAAATTTCTCCCCGAGGTTGAATGATTATTTTATAAATATGCACTTGTGGGAGGTTTCACAAGGGTTATTCAACGAATTCCCTCGGGGATAAATAAGATAGAGTGGGAAGAGCTTAATTTACACACAGGCAGAGGATTTGTAGGCACGGTGTTGAGGCAACAAATGACAAAGTCTTTGCAGAAGTATTCAGTACATTTGTAGACAGTTGGCAGGTATGAAAGTCACTATGTATTATGTGTTTACCTCTCAAAGTTTCAGAGGCATACAAGTGTGAAAACACAAGTTCATTTGAGTGAAAAAGATCCGTCTATCCATCCCGAGAGCAACGCTTACCGTCTCAAGAGACAAACATTCCCCGAGGACATTTTGGGTTGAGAATCATTCTGAAAGAATCGAGCCCTTCTTCTCGACAGGCCATAACGTGCTTGGAGGTAATATAGTCGAGTGTGCTGCGGTGAACCTAACATGTGCTCAGAAAGCATTTCACGAAATTTACAGGTTTCGAGAAAATTACTTCTGATCAATTTCGCTCTCAATGTACTGTTGGCCTGTTCCCAAATAATTGCTTTCTCTGAGGCCTCCAGCAACAATAAGCTCATCCGTGCTCCGCAGTGACAGAACCAATTCATTAAGGTTGCCTTAACACAAGGGGATTAACCGTACGGGATGGTATATAGACCAACAAAAACACACGTGTGAATGATGCGAGCAAAACAAAGTGCATTACAGTTCAACATGTGCCTCTAAATCAGTCGCATACATGTGCTATTCATTGGAACCAGAGGTCAGGGTTTTTCCTGCATAGAGAAAATTTGGGCGCGCGCCTAAGCCGTTTTCCCGAACGCCTATGACAAATCCCGAGCACCTAAGGCAAAAAAAAGTCTGCGATGAAAAAAAAAAAAAAAACCTGTTCATCACGTGCATGTCAGCGAATATGTTCTCAATAGGGATGCGCCGATCCATATCGGCCGATATTCCCATTATCGGTTTTGATCGGCGTTCTCAAAACGGCCGATCAGATGACGTAACATCTGCGAGAAAAACTATCAGAGACGTTTCAATCGCCGCGCACCGCAACGGAGACGATGCGTCCGGCGAGGGCCACAGAGTGAGAGGACCAAGAGGGGATCCTCACGCAGCGAGCGGCGTCCCCGTCCCCCGAGTTGAATCTCTGGGTCAACTCAGCCGACACTCACATGTCTGCCCCTAGAGACTGATGCTGACGGTAAACATATTCCATCGGGAGCGCGCGAGGGTTTTGATAAAGTTAGCGGAAGGATTTACGTGACACAACATCCGGTTTTGCAAAGTTAGCGGAAAGAACCACGTGAAACAACATCCGTTTTTCAAAATAAGATGTCGACAAATCATACACAAGTAAACAATGAACTGATTTTGTATCTTTAGAGATCGTTTCTGAGATTTAGCTTAAATTATGCTAACATTAAAACATGTTTACTGTAGCAAGGAAGAGTTTATAAAAATAAAGGTCAGACTTTTGTATGTTAAAAAAAATCCTGTAAATAGATTTCCCCAAGAGTTCCAGGAAATGAATAATGCAGATATGTTCCATACATATCTGAAATCCCCTACAATAGCAATCAATAAATGTTAATGTATCAATTAGGAAATTTTTCAAAGTAAAAGTCCTAAATGTTGAAAGAAATCGGTAATTTCTTTAATGTTTGAGGTGCTTTATATATGTATTTCCTCATAGTCCGAGGCAATAATGCTACACAATAAATAGAATGCTTCAATCGCCACCGTGATCGGTGATCGGTATTATCGGATCGGCAGATACTGATTTCAGTGATCGGTATTGTCGGATCGGCAAATACTGATTTCAGTGATCGGTGATCGGCACCAAAAAACCTGATCGGTGCATCTCTAGTTCTCAATAGTATGTTTCAAGTAGGCTACAGCCGAACCCTCGTTCTGTTTTGATCAATAGTAATCGAGTTGATAAGCATGTCTTCTTGTCTGATCAATCTGCAACTGTGAGGTGTGCGAATAGATAGAGAGACACAGACCGTGCGCGCATAGCGCGGCAAAACATTTTTTGGGGAGCACCGAAGACCCATTTTGACCCAGGAAAAACCCTGGAGGTTGTTACTAAATGGATGTTCCTCCACTTTTAAAGCTTTTAAATGTCTAATGTCTGTCCTGGGGATTACCTGCTCAAAGGTGGGGCTGCCATTGGTCAGATGAGACTGTTTTCAACACCCGCTAATAAAAGATTGAACGGACGTGTTCAAATACCTGCTGTATAGGCTACTGCTCAGCAGGGTTTCACCTTAAGTGGTTGCTTTCAATACAATAAATAGAGGGTAGATGACGTGAACAATGAGGAATCATTTTATTGGATTACTTGTCTATATCTAGTGAAGGTATGAAACGGTGATGCAAACAATCATTGTTTTCAACCCTGTTAAGATTGCCTACTGTACCTGCAAATACTTCAATTATATCCACTATTCCATGTAAAAGCCAAAACGTGTTGAGCACAGGTGTCACAGCATGTCTGAAGGCTGACGTAGGTTTTTCTGATCCAACCCATTCTTGCCAAGTCATTGCAGCCAGAAAAAAATGGAGGCAAGCACCAACCACTCCAGCTGAGCTTTACAGGTTTACTATCTGCCTGATGGATCATCGAGGTCTGGATCATGGAATATGCCTACTACCAACGATGCCATGGCCCTGTTGAGACTCCGCCCACTCCTCCTCTCTACCTCCATCTGCCTGATGGATCGTGGAGGTCTCCATCGTGGAATATGCCTACTACCAACTATTCATACACTCTGTCATATTCATTGAATGTATTTTAACTCTAATTTGTCCTTCTGTACACATGGCATCTATTGTTCTGTCCATCCTGGAGAGGGATCCTCCTCTGTTCTCTCCTGAAGGTTTCTTCCATTTTTTCCCAGTGAAGGGTTGTTTGGGAGTTTTTCCTGATCCGATGTGAGGTTTTGGGACAGGGATGTCTGTGTGTACAGATTATAAAGCACTCTGAGACAAATTAGTAATTTGTGAAAATGGGCGAGACAAATAAACCAGAAAGACCCTCCTAACAAGGGCAAAAAAATGCCCACAACGTACTTTATTGAGCCGTGATGTTTTATTAAGGGCCACTTTCGAAATCACCACCAGATATGACAAACCACATTTAAATTGTGAATCTAGTCACTGAAACCCCAAATGCATCGACCTTTCGGCCTCATATAAAAACGTATTGTGATCCGACATGTCTACGATTGCTCCCAGCTCAATTCACCAAACTCTTTTAACTGCAAAAAACTTAGATTGCTCTTTTCAATCAGATTAACACCACCTGTTCATGGAGAGGTTTGCATTCATGAGATTGATCAATAGCATGCTCAATGCCTCCAAATACACACTGTCAGGTGCAGAAGAGAGATTGTTTTCCTGGCAGCTACTGACTGCTGTTGCCATGCCAAAATATGCAAATAAAACCATTGAATCCAAAAGCACTTACTTACTTATATTTAAGTTGATTTCCATTGATTTCTTAACACTCTATTATAGTGTTATAAATCAAATCAGTGATTTCTTTTTCCCTTGTAGAGAAAGGTAGACCTCGCTGACGACTGCTACTGCTGACTCCTAAACGAATATGCGATAACATACAATTGGTTAAATTGGTGAATGTTACAAATTCTCCCGTTTGGAGCAGTAGGCATGAGGCCTCGTGGCTTTTGACAGATATTCTGGATCTTTTCCAAAAATAAACGCTTTCTTGGAACGATGATTGCAGCTTTCGTAAAACTGTTGTCTGGAGGAAGGCTGTGCAACCTGTGGTGACCCATAGGTTTGTTTTCATATTGACCTCTGGGTGAGTGGGGTATGAACGTCTGTGCGATGCTAGCACCGGGCTGCACGGTGTGTTTGCCAGGACGAAGCAGAGCTGACATGTTATCACTTCAACGTAGCTCTGGCCGAGGGTTGGAAACTGTTGAGAAATGCCAAGTGAGGTGTAAAAGTGTATGAAGTGAGCATATTAGAACGAAGGTGTATTCACATGTTCACAGAAAGGATGACGGAAAAGTTAGATACATACAGATGGGTAGATAGACAGATAGAAGAGCACACCAAAGGAACATAGACTGATATGTACACGTCTAGTCGGCACATCGAATATCAAAGGCAAAGCGGCTACTTGAGCACTCCAGTAATATCTGATAATTAAATGGAGGGCCTTGTGAGCTGGACAAACATGCTGAGATTTGAAGAAACCGAAGAAGGTGAATAAGTTGAGTATTCAAGGGTCAAAATGGTGGACGAATTCAAAGAGTCCAAATGCAATGCCATGTACAAGTGAGCAGGGCCAAAGCCACTTTTTATTCCTTTAATATTCACACGAGGGAGAGAGAGGCAGAGGCAGAGAGAGAGTGAAGGGGAAGATGCTGACACGTCGACATGCAGCAGCGGAGTCTTGGTGTCAACATGAGAGCGGGTGAATAACACGCCACTGAGAAGCGCGGGTGGCACACCGGTGTCAGCGAGCGCTCTGCCCCGGGGCCGATGGCTGAGTGATGCTTACGAGACAAGGCAGAGGCGGAGGAACCTCGTCGTGCGCCATAGGAGCCTCTGGTACCGCGTTGACTCTCTTTCTACCTCGCCTTACCTCTCTATGCACACATTGCGTCACAGGGCGAATGGATGACGGACACGCCTGGAGATACGATGAAGGACCTCGCTTGTGTGCAAGTCTCGGCTCGAGTCGGTGTTCGTCTGCCGGCGTGTGGATGCAGCGCTGAATAAAGGTCTCGGACAACAACAACAAGGACGGACACGAGTCATTTAACTGGAATGTGCACGCGAGCTAACATAAACATTGTGCGGATGCAAACCCATATATACACGACCGTTCAAAAGTTTGGGGTCGTCCAGACAATTTCGTGTCTTCCATGAAAACTCACTTTTATTTATCAAATGAATTGAACATTTCATAGAACATAGAGTCAAGACATTGACAAGGTTAGAAATAATGATTAATATTTGAAGTATTAATTTTGTTCTTCAAACTTCAAGCTCAAAGGAAGGCCAGTTGTATAGCTTATATCACCAGCATAACTGTTTTCAGCTGTGCTAACATAATTGCACCAGGGTTTTCTAATCAGACATTTGTCTTCTAAGGCGATTAGCAAACACAATGTACCATTAGAACACTGGAGTGATAGTTGATGGAAATGGGCCTCTATACACCCATGGAGATATTTCATTAGAAACCAGACGTTTCCACCTAGAATAGTCATTTACCACATTAACAATGTATAGAGTGTATTTCTGATTGATTTAATGTTATCTTGATTGAAAAAACAGTGCTTTTCTTTGAAAAATAAAGACATTTCTAAGTGACCCCAAACTTTTGAACGGTAGTGTATTTGACCTTGCACATGTTTCTGCCTGACTGCTGATGGTGGAATTGAATTGAATGGCACATTTCAAATCAGCCTAATTCAATGACTGCTAATGTGGGATATGTGCTTGAGAGTTGTTAGCTCGCTGTTACGTCACCCTGGTGTTAGCATATTGGGAGAGTGACAAACAGATTCCTTTGACTTGAAACTAATTTAGCATGCATTTCATTTTTGTATGCATTGTAAAAAGGATTTTTACAATGCATTTTTTTAGAAATGCATTTCAGCTCCTTCCCGAACATAAGCACACAACAATATACACTCGCCCTCGCCTAATTACTCACCTATTGCATTTAATGAAAACATCCGAAATCAATATGTTGAAAACTGTATTGTATTGTAACAAATCCAGCAACTCTAAAATCTGTATCCTGTCTCTCTTTGAGAAAATGAAAAATATTGGTTTCATGCCACTGATTCCTTAACATATACTGTATGCTGGTGGATGAAGGTCATAATGCATTCAGGCATGTTGCATAGAACACTCTTTATATGATGCATATGGGTTTGTATACATACAGTATATATACTGACATATACTAGAGTATGAGGCTGTTTTCAACCCCACAACAGATGTAGTCTGGATTATCCAGAGAAACAGGGACATTGTTTCCGCTGTTGAGTTTTTTAACCCTCCTGTTACCTTTCGGGTCAATTTGACCCCATTCAACGTTTAACGTCGGTGTTCTTTCGGGTCAATTTGACCCCAGGCTGTTTTTCACTGTCAAACATATAAGAAATATCAACTTTTTTATATATTTAAAGGGCTATTTAGGTAGTCAACAAACAAACATAAAGTACCTCACACTTAATCTTGGAAAACAATATTAATTCTAATAATTTTCTGGAGGTTTTAATTGCTGGGATCAAATTGACCCCGAGGGTAAAATATGTCAGTAAATATAAAGGTAACAGGAGGGTTAAACATTGAATGGGGTCAAATTGACCCTAAGGTAACAGGAGGGTTAAATGTATCGTGGTGGTGACAAACATCTAAAAAACAGATATTTCAACTCAAAACTGTGACACATGAAACCAGACACACCTGCAGGAACAGAAACCAATGGGGTAAAGGGAACATATTTGTTTTTCTGCTTCAGGGGAACTCACCAGTTCACCAAAAATGCTCAGGAGCTTCTTTTTCTTGGATCAAATCCTTGATAGTAAACCATTTCAAGTAGCTAATATTGATGCTGAGATCGCTGCTCTTCTTTTTCTTATTGTCGAATTATATTTTACCTTCTTGCACCTGAGCAATATTGCGGATAACGCTTTTAATGTGTGGACTGATTGAGCGAACACAATGAATGTGTTGCACTAGCTGCCAACTCATATTACAGGGACTCATTTGATTTCGTGTTGATATCCAAAGTATTGCTTTCACTATTATTGCCATGTGACAATCAATGTAGGTTCACCGCAAGATATTCAGATATTTAGCTTCTGAAAAAAAAAAAATTCACACCGATTGCTCATTTAAAAACGTAATCTATTCTAAATGAGCAGTGCAATAGTAACGTCCTCATCGTCAGCCTCTGGTGATCAGAATGCCATCTATGTCATTCATCAATTTCACAAATTAATTTTCACAGATAAGCTATGTCTGCATATATTGTAGCAATGTTGTTCTATTATAAATCAATTTTAATTGGCAATCTTAGATCATTCATAATTGTTGTGACACAAATACAAGGCAATGGCCCCGTATATAAAGGAGATGGGGGGTAATTTTAAAATCATTCTGCATCAAATGCTCATCTAAAAATGGATGTTTCTGTTATATAGTCAGTATACAGTAATTGTGTCCAAAGAGCTCCCTAGCATTGTAAAGCGTGCGCTAAGTGTGGAAGCCCTGCAGCTTTCAAACACAGCATTATCCCTAGATACTTCAATTCCACACTTTTATTACACGTTTTATCTATGTCAATCGAGGCTTCCTAAAATTCTTAAAATTGAGTAAAAAGGAGCCATTCATCTCATCACCACCTCCAGCAAATTCAACACCAGCGGATATTAGCACATCCTGTTTATGAGCTGCTGACTCACTTGCTTAGAGGACTTTGTAAACAAAAAAAAGTCTCTATTGCTCACAAACATCTCAGAAATCCAACACCTCTGACATGAAGTAATGCAAGTCTTCCCATTAAACCACTGTGTTCCATAAAACAAGGAATAAAAAGAATGTTCAGCACCCTTCGTCTCATCATGTTCCTCCCTCAGCTGTTCCTCTGATCACTTATCTTGCCACAGCAGGCCCACAGTTTCTTTTGTTTTCACGCTGAGCAATTTTTCCGAGTTCCGTGAGAAATAAAGGGGGCTTCAATCAAAAATATCTTCCAGAGGGCAAGATGGAAAACATAAGCAAAGCGGGAGGAAACACATCCACCGTGCAGCCAGACGCGGTACCACCTTGTGCCAGCGGAGCAATGTCGGCCCACGGGACATCGCTTCACAAATCATCCACTGGGTCATTTTGTACACGAGAGGAAACCTGGCCGTCCGACGTCTGGCCGCCGGTGAAGGATCGTGTCGGCCAAAACCGGAGCGGCCATTGAGGCTCGCAAAGGTGTACACACGGTGGACGGTGCCGTGGGTGCTGATGCCACCCGCCATGTTTCACTGTCAAATCACTGCTCCTGCACAGGTGATTTATTCCCCCCCACACACACCAGGAGGCTCGGCCCACAAACAGATTCCTTTGACTTGAAACTAATTTAGCATGCATTTCATTTTTGTATGCATTGTAAAAAGGATTTTTACAATGCATTTTTTTAGAAATGCATTTCAGCTCCTTCCCGAACATAAGCACACAACAATATACACTCGCCCTCGCCTAATTACTCACCTATTGCATTTAATGAAAACATCCGAAATCAATATGTTGAAAACTGTATTGTATTGTAACAAATCCAGCAACTCTAAAATCTGTATTCTGTCTCTCTTTGAGAAAATGAAAAATATTGGTTTCATGCCACTGATTCCTTAACATATACTGTATGCTGGTGGATGAAGGTCATAATGCATTCAGGCATGTTGCATAGAACACTCTTTATATGATGCATATGGGTTTGTATACATACAGTATATATACTGACATATACTAGAGTATGAGGCTGTTTTCAACCCCACAACAGATGTAGTCTGGATTATCCAGAGAAACAGGGACATTGTTTCCGCTGTTGAGTTTTTTAACCCTCCTGTTACCTTAGGGTCAATTTGACCCCATTCAATGTTTAACGTCGGTGTTCTTTCGGGTCAATTTGACGCCAGGCTGTTTTTCACTGTCAAACATATAAGAAATATCAACTTTTTTATATATTTAAAGGGCTATTTAGGTAGTCAACAAACAAACATAAAGTACCTCACACTTAATCTTGGAAAACAATATTAATTCTAATAATTTTCTGGAGGTTTTAATTGCTGGGATCAAATTGACCCCGAGGGTAAAATATGTCAGTAAATATAAAGGTAACAGGAGGGTTAAACATTGAATGGGGTCAAATTGACCCTAAGGTAACAGGAGGGTTAAATGTATCGTGGTGGTGACAAACATCTAAAAAACAGATATTTCAACTCAAAACTGTGACACATGAAACCAGACACACCTGCAGGAACAGAAACCAATGGGGTAAAGGGAACATATTTGTTTTCTGCTTCAGGGAACTCACCAGTTCACCAAAATGCTCAGGAGCTTCTTTTTCTTGGATCAAATCCTTGATAGTAAACCATTTCAAGTAGCTAATATTGATGCTGAGATCGCTGCTCTTCTTTTTCTTATTGTCGAATTATATTTTACCTTCTTGCACCTGAGCAATATTGCGGATAACGCTTTTAATGTGTGGACTGATTGAGCGAACACAATGAATGTGTTGCACTAGCTGCCAACTCATATTACAGGGACTCATTTGATTTAGTGTTGATATCCAAAGTATTGCTTTCACTATTATTGCCATGTGACAATCAATGTAGGTTCACCGCAAGATATTCAGATATTTAGCTTCTGAAGTAAAAATATTTCACACCGATTGCTCATTTAAAAACGTAATCTATTCTAAATGAGCAGTGCAATAGTAACGTCCTCATCGTCAGCCTCTGGTGATCAGAATGCCATCTATGTCATTCATCAATTTCACAAATTAATTTTCACAGATAAGCTATGTCTGCATAGCATATTGTAGCAATGTTGTTCTATTATAAATCAATTTTAATTAGCAATCTTAGATCATTCATAATTGTTGTGACACAAATACAAGGCAATGGCCCCGTATATAAAAGAGATGGGGGGTAATTTTAAAATCATTCTGCATCAAATGCTCATCTAAAAATGGATGTTTCTGTTATATAGTCAGTATACAGTAATTGTGTCCAAAGAGCTCCCTAGCATTGTAAAGCGTGCGCTAAGTGTGGAAGCCCTGCAGCTTTCAAACACAGCATTATCCCTAGATACTTCAATTCCACACTTTTATTACACGTTTTATCTATGTCAATCGAGGCTTCCTAAAATTCTTAAAATTGAGTAAAAAGGAGCCATTCATCTCATCACCACCTCCAGCAAATTCAACACCAGCGGATATTAGCACATCCTGTTTATGAGCTGCTGACTCACTTGCTTAGAGGACTTTGTAAACAAAAAAAAGTCTCTATTGCTCACAAACATCTCAGAAATCCAACACCTCTGACATGAAGTAATGCAAGTCTTCACATTAAACCACTGTGTTCCATAAAACAAGGAATAAAAAGAATGTTTCGCACCCTTCGTCTCATCATGTTCCTCCCTCAGCTGTTCCTCTGATCACTTATCTTGCCACAGCAGGCCCACAGTTTCTTTCGTTTTCACGCTGAGCAATTTTTCCGAGTTCCGTGAGAAATAAAGGGGGCTTCAATCAAAAATATCTTCCAGAGGGCAAGATGGAAAACATAAGCAAAGCGGGAGGAAACACATCCACCGTGCAGCCAGACAGCGGTACCACCTCGTGCCAGCGGAGCAATGTCGGCCCACGGGACATCGCTTCACAAATCATCCACTGGGTCATTTTGTACACGAGAGGAAACCTGGCCGTCCGACGTCTGGCCGCCGGTGAAGGATCGTGTCGGCCAAAACCGGAGCGGCCATTGAGGCTCGCAAAGGTGTACACACGGTGGACGGTGCCGTGGGTGCTGATGCCACCCTCCATGTTTCACTGTCAAATCACTGCTCCTGCACAGGTGATTTATTCCCCCCCACACACACCAGGAGGCTCGGCCCACAGAAAGACACAAGGACCTCTCTAACTGGCAACGATGCCGTTTTATTATTATAATCCAAAAACGGTGTGTTGGACTGGCCACTACAATTTACAGAAATCCTCTTTGAATTTTAACAATTTGTGAGCAAGGTCTTCAAGATTACAGACAAGTTTATTTTTACTGGATTGAACTCCTGTGCTTTGACAGTATTACATCTTTACATTTTGGTTTACTTGCATTGAGCGGTGGACTCTTCAACCTCCAAATTATTAGGTGCAAAGTTGGATAGAGCGGAGCTTTGAGAACATATTCTCTGGCGCGATTATGACTGGTACGTCTGGAATGATGATAAATCCTTTCATGTGTTCATGTTTTCATGTGTTCATGTTTTCATGTTTTCATGTTTCATGTTTTCATGTTTCATGTGTTCATGTTTTCATGTTTCATGTGTTCATGTTTTCATGTGTTCATGTTCCATGTGTTCATGTTTTCATGTTTCATGTTTTCATGTTTTCATGTTTTCATGTTTCATGTTTCATGTTTTCATGTTCCATGTTTTCATGTTTCATGTTCCATGTTCCATGTTTTCATGTTTCATGTTTCATGTTTCATGTTTTCATGTTTCATGTTTTCATGTTTCATGTTTTCATGTTTCATGTTTCATGTGTTCATGTTTTCATGTTCCATGTTTTCATGTTTCATGTTTTCATGTTCCATGTTTTCATGTTCCATGTTTTCATGTTCCATGTTTTCATGTTTCATGTTTTCATGTTCCATGTTTTCATGTTTCATGTTTTCATGTTTCATGTTTTCATGTTTCATGTGTTCATGTTTTCATGTTCCATGTTTTCATGTTCCATGTTTTCATGTTTCATGTTTTCATGTTTTCATGTTCCATGTTTTCATGTTCCATGTTTTCATGTTTTCATGTTCCATGTTTTCATGTTTTCATGTTTCATGTTTTCATGTTTCATGTTTTCATGTTTTCATGTTTCATGTTTTCATGTTTCATGTTTTCATGTTTTCATGTTCCATGTTTTCATGTTTCATGTTTCATGTTTTCATGTTCCATGTTTTCATGTTTCATGTTTCATGTTTTCATGTTCCATGTTTCATGTTCCATTTTTCATGTTTCATGTTTTCATGTTTTCATGTTTTCATGTTTTCATGTTTTCATGTTTCATGTTTTCATGTGTTCATGTCTTCATGTTCCATGTTTTCATGTTTCATGTTTTCACATTTTCATGTTTCCATGTATCCATGTGTCATGTGTTCATGTTTCATGTTTTCATGTTTCATGTTTCATGTTTTCATGTTTCATGTTTTGATCCATAGTAATCATTTACAATATATAGATATATATACAGTATATATATATAAATATATATATATATTAGGGCTGGGCAACGATTAAAATTTTTAATCGCGATTAATCGCATGATTTCCCTGATTAATCGCGATTAATCGCATTTGTATACGCAAAATCCAATTATTCATTCAAAAGTAGTGTATAGCGCACTTCTATTTGAAATGTTCTGCCATATGAATGAAAGTGCCATAACATGTGTTGTCCCTGTTAGAGTGAGACACCAGAAAACACTTTCAGTGCAGTTTGTCAATTCCTAGAACTTGACACTTATTTTAAATGTTCTGCCATATGAACTAAAGTGCCATAAAATCTGTCAGGACATTGTCAAATGCACTGTTATGCAGAGACACTGTGACAGAGCGCTGGAGACTGAAGCAGGGACATGATCAAAGGCAGTCGTCTCGCAGCAGCGATCATCTCTGGTGCTCTATCTGCTCAGTGTGGTGACTTTATTTGTCACATTCCACTGCTGTGCAACTTCAGTAAAGTGTCCCGCACGTTTCAGCATCATGTGTCTCCTCTGTGTTCATCAGTCAGGGCATGTGAATGCAGCGCCCACTTCTCATCAATATAATGCACAGTAACTCCAAGGTCATTGTGGTTACAGAGTGATGTCCAGTAGGGTGACCAGATTTGAGTTTGTGAAAAAGAGGACACTTCGTCTGGGGCTGAGATTAAACATCTCTCTTGTTCTGCCTGTTTTGTGATATACATGCCTAAAAGGTGCCTAATATTTCTAGACTGAAATAATATCGGCATTATAATTATTATAACTATGAGGATTTTTTAGTTGCCTATTTTGTGGAGCCCCCTCAGAACTTTGTGCCCTACGCACTCAGAGTAGTGCATTATGGGAGCGGCGCGCTGGTTGTAGTGTATAGCATGCCGCACAAACAACAATGAACTAGTGGAGGCGGCAAGGTGCTCCGTGTTGCCAGATTGGAGATGGTGAAGTATCGTACCAAAGGCTCAAAATGGTTGTATTTGGAGGATAATTATCGTGTATCTGGCAACCCTGAGATCGGTCGACCAATGACTGTCCTCTAAACCGTCAGAGCTCACGTGAAGGAGATACCATTTCCAAAACTTGTCAGGGTAAATACGAGTTTATGAAAACCCAGAGAAACACAAATATCCGACGAAGCAAAATCCCGGACGTTTTGGAATCCCTGCCGGACGCATTTTTTAGGGCTCAAAAGCAGGACATGTCCGGGGAAAACTGGACGTCTGGTCAGCCGATGTCCAGTCGTCCCCAGTGAGAGCAACAGGGTGCACGTTGTGAAGCTGTCGCTTTGCAGTCCTCTCCTTTCATACAGCTCGTGTATTCTCTGTGTGACGTGTGTCTTGAGGGCGTCTCATACCTGCCGTCATTTGTTGAGATTCTTTTTCCCCCACAAATACTCTGACTTTATGATGTTATGTCCATTGTTTTGTCGTCTGCATTGTTTATAGTCCTCTAGGTGTTATGTCTATGTATTGTCTTTTGTCTAAAAAAATTATAAAAAATAAAAAAAAGAAATTATTAAAAAACAAACTAAAAAAACAAACATGCGTTAATGCGCGATAAAATAATTGTTGGCGTTAATTAAGTGCTGCGTTAACGCACGATTAACGCGTTAACGTGCCCAGCCCTAATATATATATATATTCTGTTCTTAAATCTCTCAGAGCAAATCAATATTAATGTCCCCCCCCCCTCCCCCCTCCCCTACTTTAGCGTCATGCGTCTGCCCAAACAGGTATACATGTTCTCTCAGCGTGTTCATTACTCAGGCCTGTCGCTCAATTTGTGATTTGGATCTTGCATTATTCTGCCATGTTCACTGTTAAATGTGTTTGAGGAACGTGATGGGTTTGTCAGGAACATTGGAATTTGAGTAAATTAATAAAACTCTCTCACATTTCCTGTTTTACTTTCATCCCTTGTTCTGTTTAAATTAGGAAAAAATAACTTGCATCTCACAAAAATTAAGCACCAGTAAGAAAAGGCGGAACCGATTCAAGAGTAATACTTTGCAATTGCACCAAAGCTCACACAACATCTCACGCAGTCACGTCTAACTTCACCAATACTCTCAGTGATATCGAATCATGTCGCTGCTAACACTTCCGGTTGGAAATAGCCATTCAGACCAAATACAATACAATACAAGTATTCATCAGCACGCACTGGATTAGATCGTTTGCTTCCACACATACGCTTTATAGTTACTGCTAACTATCTGAAAAGTTAGCCTTTAATAATAGGTCCCACTGCTTTTCTTCCCTGGCATTCTGCACCAACCGTTCGCTGACATGCGGCATGTGTGCTATGAGTGTGACTTTGCGGACGTTCGATAGCAAAGTGATGCTTGCCTACTTAGCAGAGACAAGTGAAAGGTCAGTGCGCTCCCGATGTTTCGAGGTTTAAGAGTCAGGGCAGCGGATTCAAAACCTGCGGCTGAAAATCAATCATGCCCTTCAAAAGTATGTGAGCGCTCTCCACCTCATAGCTGTGATTCAGAGGAGGAAGGATGCAATGATAGACGGATGGATGAATAGAAAGAAACCGAGAGGGCCGAGATTGCTTTTTGTTAACGTTTTTCTGCATTGAGGCATTGCGACGGTGTGTGGGAGAGCACACTGTCGGGTTTACAGCTAACCCTTTAAATGCCTGGCTATGAGGACAAATGGGGAGGCTGTAAGCACCTCCATCACTTCTGATGGTGTTGTATGTACACGTCTGGCAGGAAAACAGTTGCTAGAAGGCAGCCAATAAAAGAGCTGTACGCTATGAAAGCATGTCATCTGCCTAATGAGGTGAGAATTGTAGTCGTCTGAATTAGAAATGAGATATGGATGGATTTGTTTTCTCTCAGAATGATAAAAGCTGTTTTCCTCCACATGTCAGGATGAGTTAATGGATGGGACAGAGTTACGTTTTTATTTTAATTTTAAATTTGGCAATTAATGGCTTTTTGATTAGAGGCCAATGCTTGAGGAGTCCAGTGTGGCTGGTATTTCAAGCTACGGGATACGTCTACTTCAAGCAAGGGTTCTTACACTTTTTAAACAATGGATTTCCAGGACTTTTCCAGGACTTTAAACCAAATTTCCATGACCAAACTGAAATCTCGGTATAAACATGAAAAATGTAGAACATTTTGCGTATTGAGAGCGTATGCCGGCTTATATTTTGAGCGTCTTTCTTTAAAAAAACATATTAATTATTTCAAACTCGGCGTAAAATGAACATTGTGATTATAACAAATGTCCATGACTTTTCCAAAACGTTTATGATTTCAGTTTTTTCCATGACTTTACCAGGCCTGGAAATGACCATTTTAAAATTCCACGACTTTTCCAGGTGTTCCATGACCGTACGAACCCCGTCAAGTACTTCAGGTGCAGCCATTTGCGAGGCGGGCCGCTGAGGACATTAAATCAATGGTCACACTGACCGTGTTTACATGCATTCGAATAACTGGCTTAGTCGGACTGAAATCGAATTATCCGTTTCATGTAAACACCTTTGTTCGACTATTTGCGGTCCGACTACGATGCGATTAACACCCCTGGATAACTCGATCCGATCCGGTTGATAATTCGACTATCGCGGCATGTAACGGTGAATTGGATTAGGAACTGGACTTTGCGTCTTTGCGCATGCTTGAGATCCCGCCGCCCTCCTCCCTCCCATGTCGTGACCCGGAAGTCGAAAGAGTGGAAAGAGACGATAATGTCACTATTAACATCATGCAAGAATAGTAGAGGGATGTAGCTTCGCCTTGCTCTCTGTTCGCCACCTTTCTCCAAATGTTGATGTTGTTGTTGTTGGTTGTTGTTGGTAGTGGTGAAGAGGTCAAGCGGAAATGGCTGTATCACCACGAGTTGGAATGAAAACAGCGCTACCTATCGTATCGGATATGACATGCTTTCAAAGGCCAATGATTCGAATTACTCACTGCCATGTATATTGGGATAACAGCTGATCCCCCAAAAGATAGCAAAGTCCGACTAAAGCAAGATTCGAATTATACCATCATGTAAACGCACTGACTGTGGCCATAAAATGTACACTGGCAGTCTCCATGGTCTGTAGACTTCAAGACACTGCAGGAAAGAGACGTGTTGTATAATAATCCAAAGTTTGAGCTATTACCACTCACGTTCACACTAATGGCCAGAGTAACAATTGCTAATGGAGAAGTACGAAAAAGTGATGCATCAAACCTGGGAAAAATTGTCTCTGTTCCATAAAAAAAATGCACATTTAAGAGTAGAGGCGGCCAGCAAGAACATTTTCTAATTATATGCTTGCAAATGCACGTACGAAGGACCAAAAAAAATGCCGACGCAGTATTATTAGCATACCGTCACTAAAAGAGTCATTAGCGGGTTGCAAGTACATAGTGACAGCGTGTTGTTGTTTGTCGTAATACTCCATGTTGACACTGTTTACCACCCATATAACTTAAGCGTCGCTCAATAATGGGCTGTGGTGCTCTTCTCATATTTGACAGAGTGCACACTAATATGACAGTTATGGCATAACACCCGCCGTCTGCCTCGACAGTGAACTAAACAATGGCATGACATTTCACTCCCGAGTGATATCCTCTTCAATCGCTAAAAAGACCAATTTTTTTGGAATATTTTACAGAGGTAACATACAAACAACTACTCTATAACATGTACACTACCGTTCAAAAGTTTGGGGTCACTTAGAAATGTCTTTATTTTTCAAAGAAAAGCACTGTTTTTTCAATCAAGATAACATTAATCAAAAAGACACACTATACATTGTTAATGTGGTAAATGACTATTCTAGGTGGAAACGTCTGGTTTCTAATGAAATATCTCCATAGGTGTATAGAGGCCCATTTCCATCAACTATCACTCCAGTGTTCTAATGGTACATTGTGTTTGATAATCGCCTTAGAAGACTAATGGATGATTAGAAAACCCTTGTGCAATTATGTTAGCACAGCTGAAAACAGTTATGCTGGTGATATAAGCTATACAACTGGCCTTCCTTTGAGCTTGAAGTTTGAAGAACAAAATTAATACTTCAAATATTAATCATTATTTCTAACCTTGTCAATGTCTTGACTATATTTTCTATTCATTTGATAAATAAAAGTGTGATTTTTCATGGAAGACACGAAATTGTCTGGGTGACCCCAAACTTTTGAACGGTAGTGTAAATTAACATACTATTAAAAAAACACAGATGTACTGTTAATATATTAATATGGACATGTAATAAAAGAAGCCCCAAAGCAGAAATTTGTTCAGACCAAAATAGGTTAATCTACAGCAGAACGCCAATCAAATGAGGACTTCATATGAAGAAATGCACTCATCCAGGTGTGAGAGCAGTGAATCACACAAAGAAATTCACGCCATCGCTGAGGGGGAAATGAAGGGCTACCGACTGTACATGGGGGGGGGGGGGAGAAAAAAAAGGAAAGACAAAGTGAAAAAGAAACTGACAGAGAGATATAAGCTAAGAGAAGGCTCGGGAGGCGTACGGAGGAGGAGAGCCAAATGACATACTCGGGAGCGGTGAGGCAAAAGTGTCATGTGATTTCGAGTAGATTTAGAAGGGGAAATGCTGCAAGACAGATAAGCAGCACGGAAAACTGCTCAGAGCACAGGTTTGTAACCTTGGGCCAGATAAGTGGCCTCGGTACAAAAAAAAAGAGGAATTCACATAGTGTGCCCATGTTAGATAGCAGCTCAGCCCTCCTCATCTCCAGCCACACACACAGGGGGGGATACATATTCATTCCCTTCCCATGTGCCCAGTGCGAAAGACGTTCCCAAAGGGTTGTGTCCGTGCGTTAAATATAAATGAGCCATTCACAGTTGTTTCATCATACCCAATATTTTTTTTATTTGGTATTCCAGGCAGATTAATCATATTTGATTCATACATCTATGCAGCTTATTCATGTCCACAGACCTGACTCTCTAGTCACTTAAAGGGAAAAGTTCACCCAAAAATCACGAATACATGTTTGTATGACTCTTATCTGTATTGATGTATTTCGATCTAATACAATTTTGGGTACATAAGGGGTGGATATGTTTGACTTCGCATATGGCTTGTGGGGCTAAAAGCGCCAAAGAATGACATTTGAAAAAGTGACATGTTTGAAAATGTTTTCGAAAGCATTTTTGTACCATTTAGTCGCATTTTATTTGAAAGAAGGCAGGCATCTTTTAGAGTGAACTTTACGTCTAATTTCTCCTTGTATGCATCAAATAATGATCCCATCACTAACTCTGCACAGGCAAGACAAAGTACATGTATTTAAAAGCATCTTTTAACACGCAAAGTTGTTAAGAAACAAAGGCTGTGAATGTAAAAATCACAAGTCAACAGAAAAAGACCGTAAGATTGTTAAAAAAAAAGAGGATGCAAAATAAAATAGAAGGTAAAAGTTCTAATACAATTTTTTACAACAGCAGACATCACGTGTTCTGTTTCAGATATCTGGTGCATGATGCAATAGTTCAAGATAATGTTATCAAGGCCCTGAAAACTGAAAACCATATATATATCTCGCAAAACACAAGGATTTCAGGGTCAATCAATTATTACCTCACATAAACTATAAGACACATACATAAGACATTGACTTATATATACACTTCCGTTCAAAAGTTTGGGGTCATTTAGAAATGTCTTTATTTTTCAAAGAAAAGCACTGTTTTTTCAATAAAGATAACATTAATAAAAAATACACACTATACATTGTTAATGTGGTAAATGACTATTCTAGGTGGAAACGTCTGGTTTCTAATGAAATATCTCCATAGGTGTATAGAGGCCCATTTCCATCAACTATCACTCCAGTGTTCTAATGGTACATTGTGTTTGCTAATCGCCTTAGAAGACTAATATCTGATTAGAAAACCCTTGTGCAATTATGTTAGCACAGCTGAAAACAGTTATGCTGGTGATATAAGCTATACAACTGGCCTTCCTTTGAGCTTGAAGTTTGAAGAACAAAATTAATACTTCAAATATTAATCATTATTTCTAACCTTGTCAATGTCTTGACTATATTTTCTATTCAATTTTCAATTCATTTGATAAATAAAAGTGAGTTTTCATGGAAGACACGAAATTGTCTGGATGACCCCAAACTTTTGAACGGTAGTGTATATTATAGCTCTTATGTTTGCACATACACGTCCAGCAGACACTGAGCAACAAGCCATTCCATTAAGTCTTTATTTAATTAAACTTGATTCAGGTGTTGTTGACTAAATGCTGGGCAGGTAGCGCACAATTCAATTTAAAACTGCAGTATTGTATGAGTGGTTGATTCCGGTTGTGGAAAAGAGTTGTTCGTAATAACACTAACAATATAACTTCATGCAGGTTAAAGATACTTTCAAAGAGGTTGTGACACTCAAAGATATCGCTTGCATTTCCACAGAAACAACACAGTGTTTTGCTCAAAACCTTTTGAGAAGTACGTGGCAGCATGCTGCGACAGTAGCAACGGCGGCATCAGCCATTTATTTGAGCCAACAACAACTAGGAGCCCCTCGTTTCCCTGTGACAGATGGAGGGGACCGACCGTAACGGCGGAGCAGCAATCATTAAGTCAGCCGAAGCCCTGCAGAGTTGTTTTAATTGTGTGCTCTGGAGCTGTAGGCCTAGCTCACCTGATTGCCGCCATAACTAAATGCCTTTACGGAGACAGACGAGGTCTCGCGTGGGCGTTTAGAGAGCGATTTGTGCTCAGAAGGTCCTCCGGGGAGAAGACGATGGGGAGAGATCGAGAGGCGAGGAATTGCGGAGACGGTTCGTCGCAGAGCGAGCAGATTGCGCGCTCTCCGCTGGAGAGAAGCTCGTTCAGCGGGAGAGGCTCGAGCGCCCGGTTAACGCTTTTCACGGCTCGCGATTTACGGCGGGCCCGCCGCCGCGTGCGGTCGGCGGCGGCGACGTGACGCCTCGCAAAAGGTCTGCGCCCGCGGTCCCCGACCCTCTGCGTGCCCGACGGACGGAGCACTCACTCAAAGTGTTAATCGATGGCCTCTCGGCGGCGCCGCCCCGTGCATCAATCACGGAATAAAGCTGAGCAACGGGAGAACGTGAGCACACACACAGAGTGCTGGATTACAAAGGATGGATGCAGCGCACACAAAGACGTCGGTATAAAGGTGCGTTCACACCAGAAGCGAAGCTATCTTTTCGCGCGACCGAATCCCATGAAAAGACAACGTACAGACGGGCGTGGCTGCGATAGACGTGATATTTTCCCGGGCGGCGTGTTTGGGACGTCGCAATGTGGGCGACGCGTTTACAGCGGCGCAATTTTCGCCCCGAGTTGAAATATTTTAACTTTGAGGCGGTCATCTCGCAACTCGGGCCAATCAGCTCTCGTGTTCCGCTCTCGTAGCGCTGGAGGCGGAAGTCTTTCAGACGTAACGGTGACTTCATCGGTGAAAGTGACCGAGCTGAGTGAGCCTACGGGTGATGTCATCAACCCAAACACGAGGGCGTCAGTGTGTGGGACGTCCACGACAAATATAAAGCAGAACTAGTGGTTAGTTATTCTGGTGGATGAAGGAGATGATAACTGTCTTTACGGAGACGAGACACAGAGATAAACCCCGCCCCTCGCGGAGCGTCTCGACGCTCATGGTGAGAACGCGGCGAACGGTCCAGCGAGTAAACTCACGTGTTTTGGGCGACGCGAAAAATAGTTTCGTTTTTGGTGTGAACGCACCTTAAGAAAACACACGAGCGCTGACGCAAACAGGCGCACAGTCAACCAGGCAAAATGTTCACGAAAGGAAGTGAGGCGGGCCGAGAGGCGAACGAGCGCACGAAGATCTACACACCTCGCTTAACGCGTCGACAGGTTGGCCAGGACTTGCGTTCCCCGTCTTATGCACGAAGGCGTATCAAATTCGGTTCGAGAGTTTCGTCTGCCAAGACTCCCGACTTTGACTGACATGCAAGTTAGTAAAACAATCCACTTAAAACAAGCTTTACTTTAAGCTCCCAGGGACTGCTTTGTGCCAGGACACTTTGCCATGAGACCGTAAAGCTTCCCAGTCTGGCTGGAGTCCCCCGAACACTGCCGACAGGTCCCGCTACCGCAGCGACGCGAAATACACTACCATTCAAAAGTTTGGGGTCATCCAGACAATTTCGTGTCTTCCATGAAAACTCACTTTTATTTATCAAATGAATTGAAAATTGAATAGAAAATGTAGTCAAGACATTGACAAGGATAGAAATAATGATTAATATTTGAAGTATTAATTTTGTTCTTCAAACTTCAAGCTCAAAGGAAGGCCAGTTATAGCTTATATCACCAGCATAACTGTTTTCAGCTGTGCTAACATAATTGCACAAGGGTTTTCTAATCAGACATTAGTCTTCTAAGGCGATTAACAAACACAATGTACCATTAGAACACTGGAGTGATAGTTGATGGAAATGGGCCTCTGTTGGAGTTGGACAGCGACACACCACCTGGACGACACTCACTGGAAGAAAGACAGCGGTAGACTTCTACTTTACATTTATTAGCGTTTTATTCAGAAATCAGGATACAAGTAGACATCATGCATGGACCCCCCTCCGGCTGGTACCTAGAGTATTCAGACCAGAGAGAGGCCCCTTAGAAGAGGGCGCGACGGTTTAAATAGCCATCAAGGCCAGTTCTGATTGGCCCAGCGAAGAGAGGGCAGTGTCTTCTCATTGGTTCTTCGTCTCTCTGCCTCCGCCGTTGTCGCTCCTTCATTGGTTCTTCTCGGCCCGCCAATGAGAGCATATGTTGTGAAAAGTGTGAGAAAGGAAGAAAGATGGAATTCACATGTAGCTTCCTTGACTGAGCTGGGGAGTTTTCTAAGATAGTCTTATCTCTTCCTAGGTGGGATGCGCTGTGGCGAGAAGGTCGTTCCCAGGATATTTACAAAGGGCCAGTGTAGGTGTGTGTATGTGTGTGTGTGTGTGTGTGAGAGAGGGCTGTGGTTGAATCCGGATATTAATTGTCAAAGCTGGACCTTTCCTTATCTTATCTGCGCTCAGTAGTTGTCTCTGTGTCTCTCCTGTTCATGTGAGCATGAGTGTTGCTTTGTTCTATTCAAATCTAGGGTGAGCGTTGGTGCATCAAGTTCTTTCGTGTGTCACTGTTATCTTCTTTGATCAGTTCAGGCGCCGGAATGCCCTGCTGATGTTTCTAACTCTCGTCCAGTGTTTTTCCACATAACATTTATGCAAACAATACTAGGCTATGCTAAACTAGAATATATATTCTTTACACCTCTATACACCTCTGGAGATATTTCATTAGAAACCAGACGTTTCTACCTAGAATAGTCATTTACCACATTAACAATGTATAGAGTGTATTTTTGATTAATGTTATCTTTATTGAAAAAACAGTGCTTTTCTTTGAAAAATAAAGACATTTCTAAGTGACCCCAAACTTTTGAACGGTAGTGTAGATGGAGGAGTCAACGCTAGTATTCGCTCATCACGGAGGACTTTTTTTTTTCGAAGCAGCGTCAGCCGGAGGGTGTTAATAATCCATGTTTATCTTTAATCGTGAATGACTTCTTGGCCTCTTCCCGAGTCATAATACCATCAGGACAGACAGTCCACCGAGCCCTCGCCCGGTACAGCCGTGTATCGCACGTGTAGCGGCCAGTCATCTCGGAGCGCCGTAGATTACGTTCCCTCATCATGCATCTCGCTCTGCCAGTTCAACAGCCTAAACACTTAATCCCGTCAAAAGAGACTTTTAATAAACTCGGAGGGAAACCCGGCTTTACCCGAAGAAACAAACTAACGTGGTTTACGGCAGTGAGGATTCGCAGCATCTACCCCGAAGCTCTTATGCATATTTATATTTAAAACTCATTAATCAGTCATGCACGGAAAAAGACAGCGTGATGAAGGCGGAGACACGGAATCAAAAACTGCGGCCACTTGACTGGGGAAGCGCAATAATGCCCAGATGGCTGTCGTTATCACGACACCGTAAAGCTTTGAAGAATCGGGACTTCACGGCCAGTTCAAGTGAGGAGATATAATTACCTTCGCATTGAAAATGCGGAAGGTTATTTTTTGATCGGCGTGTATTTATTTATTTGTATGCGTGTTACTCGCATAACTTAAAAAGAATTAAACCGAATCGCATGAAATTTGGTGGGATGATTGGTTATTATCCGGGGACCATTTGATTAGATTTTGGGATCGATCAAGTCAAAGGTCAAGGTCAAGTTCGTGAAAAGGTCAAAATCTTCTTGAATCGCATGAAATTTGGTGGGATGATTGGTTATTATCCGGGGACCATTTGATTAGATTCGGGTCAAGGTCAAGAAAAGGTCAACATCTTCTTTTTACCATAGCACGGTCAATTTCTATCCAATTGGCATGCAACTAATGCCAACATGTTCATAATTCAATGCCCAATCTTGTGATATGCGAAGGTATGCGCTCTACCGAGTGCCCATTCTAGTTTTCCTTGTGATACAACAACAATCAAAGTATAATAGAAGCTGAATGGAAGATATGACGTAAATGTAATTTAAAAAAAAGATTCTTTGTTCACATCTGACTCCAGCCGTTTTCACCATCTCTCCCTGTCTGGCGCTCCAGCTTAAGCTGCTGTTTGAAGTGTGGATTTACAGGCAGAGGCAGCCGCATCAACAGGGTGTCAAGGTGACGTACCTGTACTCCTCCTGGGTGAAGATTGGGATGCGGGAAGGCTGAAGAACAGTGATCTCCACCAAAGAGCTGTTAGACTTCACAGGCTCCCCATCATCATAGGCTATCACAAACAACTGCAGTGGGCAGGAGAGAGCAGATAAACAACACACACATGCAAATGCAAGTACACAATTATCTTATTTTTTTATTCTTTTTTTTTACCACGCAAATAACAACCTTTTTTTTTGCAGGTTGTCACGGATTTCTGCTAGACATGTTTGGAATACTAATAAAAACAGACACAATATGATCTGGCGTGCAGCCTGCAAAGCTCCTAGAGAGCGAGTGTGAATGTATTGATCTACAATCATAGACTGTGGAAAATGGCGCCTGGGGAAAGCAGGAGGAGCGGGGAAATAGACGCAGAGAAAATAAACACAGATGTGAATGTGTTCAAAGAAAAACAGAGGAGGGAAAAAAAAAGAGGATACAGGTGGGCCGCCGACATGGGACCGTAAGCAGGACGTCCGATAGTATTTGAAAGCACCTGATTCACAACAAGAGGCCGATGCAGCGCGTGTCAGCGGGGGATTTGTGTAAATCGATAAAAGAATGTAATATTACTCGTCACAGACACAAGATACGCAATGACATGGCCGACATGCAATAATGCCCTGAAACTGTTCTTCGATTTTAAAATGTTAATGTGCAATCTTCTGACTCGATCTCAGTGCAACTTATAGTAATACACTAAAACATGCAGGTGGAGCACTTACCACCAACCAGGAGAACACAAAAGCATCCATGCAGGAAAGAACTATTTGTGAAATTGTACAAATGTGATTTTAATGACTATCATTATTATAGCATTCATCACTTATACTTACCAGAAAGCTCATGAAGATATTTTTATTTTTCGTTAAAATCCAAAATAGGAAGATTTGGGATTTTTACCTTCGCATTGAAAATGCGGAAGGTTATGTTTTGATCGCCGTGTATTTATTTATTTGTATGCGTGTTACTCGCATAACTCAAAAAGTATTAAACCGAATCGCATGAAATTTAGTGGGATGATTGGTTATTATCTGGGGACCATTTGATTAGATTTTGGGATCGATCGGGTTAAAGGTCAAGGTCATGAAAAGGTCAAAATCTTCTTTTTACCATAGGGCGGTCAATTTCTATCCAATTGGCATGCAACTAATGCCAAAATGTTCATAATTCAATGCCTAATCTTGTGATATGCGAAGGTATGCGCTCTACCGAGTGCCCGTTCTAGTTGATAAGATGATTTCAGTTGAAAGGATGAATGCCATCGGCTGTTTCACTCATGCTTTACGATCACTGCCTCTTTCACTGGCTGTGTGGCTATCGGCTGACCGCTAATGTCCAACAGTAAGTGTGCATGTGTGACTTGATAACCTGACACTGTCAGTCTGACACATCTCTTTCCACCACCACCTCAATCTCCTCCTTATGTGCGATATTGTTGCCATTGGTGATTTCATTGTTGATTGACATTATTGATTTCATGTTCATGCCCATGGTTATTTGGGATCATTAGCTTGGATTCCCTGAGAGCTCCCTAAAAAAGTAGCTTCACAGCAACACACGGACATCACAAAGGGACGGCAGCTAATCGCCACTATTGTGACCATAACCACTGCCACTCACCTTAAAGGTGACACTGGGCTCTTCGTTGAGGTTGACCTTAGTGATGACTCTTCCAGTCTGCTCTTCCACATCAAAGATGCTCCCGCTGTACGGTGACCGGTCCAGGTCCACTGTGTAGCGGACAAAACTGGCCGGAGTACCCTGGAGGAAGGAAGAAAGCAGAACCACATCACTCCACTTATCCGGAGAGCACCATCACATGTTGAGATGAAGCCGTTAAGATGGAAAGAAGGTGTGTCGAAGTTATTAGGTTCTGAAAAACGTATGAAATCCATTAGGGTGGAGCAATATTGTTTGCTGAGCAATACTCTCTTGAATATTCTCATGACAAAAAAATGTATGTACACTACCGTTCAAAAGTTTGGGGTCACTTAGAAATGTCTTTATTTTTCAAAGAAAAGCACTGTTTTTTCAATAAAGATAACATTAATCAAAAATACACTCTATACATTGTTAATGTGGTAAATGACTATTCTAGGTGGAAACGTCTGGTTTCTAATGAAATATCTCCATAGGTGTATAGAGGCCCATTTCCATCAACTATCACTCCAGTGTTCTAATGGTACATTGTGTTTGCTAATCGCCTTAGAAGACTAATATCTGATTAGAAAACCCTTGTGCAATTATGTTAGCACAGCTGAAAACAGTTATGCTGGTGATATAAGCTATACAACTGGCCTTCCTTTGAGCTTGAAGTTTGAAGAACAAAATTAATACTTCAAATATTAATCATTATTTCCAACCTTGTCAATGTCTTGACTATATTTTCTATTCAATTTTCAATTCATTTGATAAATAAAAGTGAGTTTTCATGGAAGACACGAAATTGTCTGGATGACCCCAAACTTTTGAACGGTAGTGTATGTATGTATGTATGTATGCAGCTGGCAATTAAAACAGTTAAAATATTAAAGAGCTGGAATGGTATAAGTAAGAAAAGGTTGCTCTTCTCTCTATCAGACAATCTGATGTATTCTCACTGTTAGTCATTGATTCAGACGACCTCCCTTTCATTTGGAATAAAAACCATCTTCATTAAACCCACCCCTCTCGTCTTCAGCGTAACACACTTCCATTCATTAGCGAGAGCCTGGACTTTAACCCTTTGATTAGGATTATTCACAGTTCCTGATTAGTAATCACATCTGTATCTTGTGTTATTCTGGTTCACGTCTGTGGACCTCTTCGTTTTGAGACTCCGCTCCCCTCGCCTCAACTGATTTGGCTCCCCTGGGACGGGGTAAGCACCCGGGGCTCGAGCGAGAGCGACATCCCGGAGGGGAAGTGGATCCCTCGGGAGGCCGACTCACACACACACACGTCTTTCTAAGAGGTTACAAAACTATCTGAGTGAATTCACTAAGGGGATACTCAGTAAAAAAAAGGCCTCATCTCTAAAAGCTCTTCAACTTGTTTTGCAACACTAAATCGGAGACATTTCATGACCATTAATAAAAAAATGAAAAAAGAGAAGAGTCCAATACAGAGACTTCAGAAGCAAAGACCTCAGCAGACACCGTTAAAAGGATTTTACATATTACATTACATGACATTTAGCATTCAACCTAAGTTGAGTACAAACTAAGAACAGCAAGAATACAGTAAATAACATTTCCTCAACATAGTCGAACTACAAAAGTACCATAATAAGAGCTATTTAATATATATTAGTCAACTCGGTAGCAGCAGCCAACCTAGTTTGTGTTACTTCCATTTATTTGTATTATTAGTTTGTCTCACTGAGCTTTAGAACAAAAAGCAATCCAGTAAATAAACAAAATGAGATAATTTCCCTCTCTCAATACAACACCATTTCACAACTGTATCTCGTCGCCACGGAGACGTCTCAGTCCGTCTCCGTCGACAGACGTTTTTTATGAGAACCGAATTCTCTTTACTATAGAATAGCTAGTTCGTGAATTAAATGACGAGTTTAGAGGCACAAAGAAGCTCTCAATGATGTTTTGAGATCGTAAAACACAAAGTCAACACATTTATACAATTTAATATTATTAATTATTAATGACAAGTGACCAATGGCATAGGGATAATGCAATTTATAAAACAAGGAGATATGTAATGTACGAGAGTAGTTAAGACATATTAATCTCTAGAACAGTAAAGGTTCTCTGCCGTCATGTATAATGCCAGAGAAGAAAACAACAATTATATATTTCAGTCACAAATAAACTCTTCCAGCTTCTTCCAGGAAAATGTGTCTCCATGGTGCTGTCCACTCTCCTCGGATATTAACACAGAGGTTATGGTTCGGAGGGGCACTGGCCAAAATTCAATTTTAAAACCATCAGGATAACTTCTCCCAAGGTGCAGGTGGGGAATATATTGTGCCCTCTTCCCAAAATAGGAGACTACCTCAAGATAACCTTCAGAAAAAACATGCAATGCTCATGTTTTGCATCATCGAGACTAAAAGCCAGAGTGACTCACGGGTCTTTATGAGCCTGTGTAACGGAGAGCATGTGTGGGTGTACTTAGCGAGCGTTCAACTAAGCCCTGTTCAGCCATGAGGTGTCTATGGCAGGCATCCTGTCAATAAAATGCTTTGAGCTCTCAAATCCAGGTCAATAAGAGACTGGGTTCGTCAGCTCCTGCTAGAAAATCTAATCCCTCTGTCTGTCAAGACATTTTACAGAGTCATTCCTACGTCTCACACTGTGCGCATTACAATAATATAGTGTTTTTTTATTTTCTCACGTAGCTCGTTTCTCCCACACGCGTGCATATTTATTTTATTTTATTTTGTACTTATATTATACTTTGTCATTGTATTATATTTGTTTGTGTGTGTGTATATATATATACATATATGTTTCATTTTATTTTATATACATATATACTTCATTTTGTATTTTATATTTTGTATTTTATATTTTACTTGTATAAATCTTTCATCCCTGTTTTTTATATTTTATTCTTGTGTGTTTAGTTTACTGGTGCTTACTGTGACGACAAATTTCCCCTTGGGGATTAATAAAGTATCTATTATTATTATTATTATTATTATTATTATTATTATATTGTACACTTGTATCAGGCTATGTTTGGTAAATAATAATAATAATAACGTTATTTATATAGCACCTTTAAAACAATGTTTACAAAGTGCTCCACAGAGAGTCAAAGCAAAACAAATGGAATAGCAAGAAACCAATATTACATTTAAAAATATATATTAAAATAAAATGAAAAAATCAATTAATTAAAAACCAAATAAATTTTAAAATAAATCAAAAATAAATCAAAATCAGTAAAAGTGTGAAGGTCACATGATCTCCTGCTGATCTTTCCATTTGAACACTGGTCCTCATTGCACTTCATAGCTGGATAAAGACGTGGGTCAGAATGTGTTCTCCATTTGCCATGGACTGCGTTTAAAGCAGTGGTTCTCAAACTGTGGGGCGCGCCCCCCTAGTGGGACGCCAAGGAATTACAGGTGGGGCGCAAGGGGAAATGCAGATTTCTTTATTTCTAGACCTTTATTGAGAACTTCACATACTACAAAGTACACAGACATAAAACTAAGTGATGAATAAATAAAGAGTGTCTGTACTTTCGTGTAAATGTTTACGTTACGACGTTAACGGGTTACGCTGCGCATGCGTGACTGCCGAGATTCTTTGCGACTCGCCACATCCTACCGCGGGGAGATCGGCTTTCCTGCTGTTGCCCTTCAAAACAAGAGCTCAACATTGAGCTTTATTGAGAGTGGCCGTATCAAGCCTGCAACCCCGTTTTAAAAAGAGGTGAAGTGGAAAGCTCATTGCAGCGTGAAATAATGATAAAACGTGACGACTAGCACATATCTGCACTCGTTTTGTTTACTTTTTCACAGGTTGCACTTTAGTGTTATTATCTTGAAAAGATATTCAGTGCAAAACAGATTAATTGCAGCCACAATAAGCTATTTGTTGCCAAATGTTAGTTCTTTTTTGCACAGATAGAACTGTATTTGTATTCTCATAAAGTGATTGAAAACTTGTATTAGTTTTTTGTCTGATGGAGCGATCTGGTTTTATTGAAAGTGATTGCAAAGTAATTTTATTATTTGAAAAAGCACAGATGGAGGAGTCACAAAAAGTTCTTATTTCAATAAAAACTCTGCATAGACCATTTGTTACAATTTTGTTGTGGCGTTGGGGCATGAACATCTTTCTTCCTCCGAATTGGGGCGTGACAGATTTAAAGTAAGGTTGACAGTTATTGTTTTATTATTATTTATTTATTATCATCCATTTGTCTTATCCTTGAAGATAAACCATTTTTTACTTATATCACATCCACCAAGTTCCTTGACCCACCAGAGCACTCCCTATTCTTTCTTCATAATCAGTGGATTGGAGCTTCGTCTGGCGAGTTGCTGCGTTTTTCGTCCTCCAGAACATAATGAGCCTTTATATAATCACAGACATTGAGAAATAAATTTTTCGTCACAAACGAACAAGGCAATGATATCATTGTCAAAGATTCTTTGTTCGACATGGATTCATTATAAAACCACTGGAGGCACAGGCCTCTCGCCTAGATCTAAGAACACTCCTGGAAAAAAGACAATAAATTGGAATTTCATGCTATCACACCTTTTGACTACTGGAGAGAGGAAATTATGCCCAAAGGTCTAATAATCAGTTTCCCTTTTTTTTCGGTTGGGACAATCCACACTTCAAAAACAGATGGGAGACGATCTTTAACTTCACTGGATTTTGTATATTTAATCATGGTAGCAAAAAAGACTAAGGCCGGAACTCCATCATCACAGAAAGGAAACGTTGAGAGGATACCTTTGCAAATCTCTGACAAAGACAAAATATACATATATATATATATTCAGGACTGTCTCAGAAAATTAGAATATTGTGATAAAGTTCTTTATTTTCTGTAATGCAATTAAAAAAACAAAAATGTCATGCATTCTGGATTCATTACAAATCAACTGAAATATTGCAAGCCTTTTATTCTTTTAATATTGCTGATTATGGCTTACAGCTTAAGAAAACTCAAATATCCTATCTCTAAATATTAGAATATCATGAAAAAGTATACTAGTAGGGTATTAAACAAATCACTTGAATCGTCTAATTAACTCGAAACACCTGGAAACACATTTTCAAATGTTTGATTTTGTTTTGCTGTTATAAATCTTTTTTTTAACTTGGTCTGAGGAAATATTCAAATTTTATGAGATAGGATTTTAGAGTTTTCTTAAGCTGTAAGCCATAATCAGCAATATTAAAAGAATAAAAGGCTTGCAATATTTCAGTTGATTTGTAATGAATCCAGAATGCATGACATTTTTGTTTTTTTAATTGCATTACAGAAAATAAAGAACTTTATCACAATATTCTAATTTTCTGAGACAGTCCTGTATATACAGTATATATATATATATATGTATTTCGATGACACAAGACGAGCATGATTACAAGGAGAGGACAATATATTCATGTTCGCACACATCTAGTTTTTCACTTTATAGAAACAGTTAAGCTCACTCTGAATCTGTATCTGTAGCCTCCACTACTTACGAGAATTAAGAGGCATTTACATCCACCTCGGGTTTCGTCTTTTTCAGACAATACAACAGACGCGGGCCACAATAAAGGAACACATGACACGGCAGACTGAGAAAGAAGACGCCTCGGGACTACCACCTATGGCTTTCACTAGACCCACAGCAGGAGAAATTAATCAATATCTCAGCGACACTCCTTTCTAATGACGATGTACGAGTGCTGTCAAAATGCCTTTCCTTTGTCCCTATAATACAAACATTTGTATACATCTTTTATTCTGATCTACATTTGGAGGCATGGTATAACAAAAGGTTTGCCACACCATCTGTTCACTCCGTGAATGTGCCATATAGTTCTAGCATACACAAATCAAAAGGTTTTCCCAATGAAAAAGAAGTGGCCAAGGGTCTCACAATATGATGTCCCTTTAACCTCCAGTCTCACCGAATAGATTAAACATAAACTTAAAGCTACGGTAGACACTGCATTGTAAAACAAATGGCACATCCATTTTTACTCCATCTATTGGGAACGTTGGAAAGAAACACAGATGTACAGCTACACCAATCCTTTTAAAGATAACATCCTCTGGTACAGGAGATATATTCAAGACCGATCCGAACAGCAGATCACAGTCTTTCACCAATACCTTAAGAATACTGTTTGAACCCCAATATGAAATTCATGTTTGGAATACAGGAAGAGAAATACATTTTCTGGACCAAATCATTGTTGGCCATCTTAAAAGGTGGACAGTTTCCACCCAAAACGCATATTACATTCACCGCATGGCCAGTTTCAAAGGCTTAGAGGCATTTGAGATATACTGCGAATGATTTTTTTTATGCGAAGCCAAACCCATGTATCAGATTTGAACATAGGGCTTACAATAAAAAGGGCCTTTATCAAGCTTTGACCAGAGAGAAATCCGGAGACAGGAGACCCCGTGAACATCACCCATCACAATCTACTTCACCACAGTCACATGGCCTATGTTACTGTTAACATCAATACATCAGTACAACTGGGACATTTTACTCTGTAACCCCCCTCCTTGGTTAAGTGATTCTGACTTAACCTTAATTAGATTGATTGTGATTCAATATCTCGTTTTGGCCAGCATATGATATGCTATGATATGATATTCCTTTATTCGTCCCACAGTGGGGACATTTCAAAAATCACAGCAGCTGTGCACATGAGAGCATCAATGAAAATAAATATAAAACACAAAACTAAATACTAATTTGTATGTTATATATTATTTTTATTTATATATTATATTTTGTATTTATATATGATATTATTAATATAATATAATATAATTAATTTATATATTATATTATTAATTTGTATATTATATATTATATATTATATGTGCTTATTAAAGTATTGACCTTGTCATGTCTTGTCATTAGTCTCTTTAAGCGGGCAGTATTAACATGCCATGCAAATGACCTCTTACTACGTTTAAATTTAAACACCTGCACTTTATACTTTGATGACGAGACGTATTAATAAAGAATTTTTGACTGACAATCATATTGCCTTGGATGCCTGTCAGACTGTCAACAAGTATTATGGACATCAATGAAAGCAAGCTGTACACTAATTATTTTTCTTTAATTCTTACTTTCCTCCCTAATATTCAGGCCTCAGCACTGTTGAATATTGTCTCCCGCTCAACATTTCCCTATAAGAATGGTTCAGTGAATAAAATCCTAGGTGTAAAGTTCCCATTAAAAAGAATGATTTCCCAGCTGCAAAGAAAATGCGAGGAGGGACAGCCTCCCTCTGAGGGGAGAAGTGAGATGAATGGCGGTCGTTATGGCGCTCTGAGGATGTTTTACCACCCATAGCTGGGACTGACAGGCACCCATATTCCTCAGCGCTTAATGTACTGCGGAGAGTCCATAAACTCACCCAGACCCTGGTGAGATCCCATCAGCAGGAGGGCCACTAAAAACAAGAATTGAGTCCAACCACACAAGCCTTCATTGAGAAACACATTCAGAGCAGGAGGCTATTAGGGCAAGACAGGGAAGACACTGGGCTGTTTATATTCCTTTTGTTCTTCAGAGAGACATGTCTCGGGACATGAACTATTAAGTATACACGGTATTCTAAAGACATATACGGAGCAATAAACTACAGAATGTTATGAGATTCTCAACACCCCAAACTTGTTCTTCGTTGTGCCTGTGTTGCCTCCTCTTAAGTTCACACCAACAGCGAAACTATTTTATACATATGACGCCTGAGGCATTTGAGCAATATTTTTGTATTATATAACACAGGCGAAACACCCTAGTTTCCCCCTTTGCTTATAGCTTCTTCTTTTTTGTTGGTATGTGCTTAACCTTGATTCAAATGGGACTGTTCCACCATTAATACCATTAATTACATGTTTTTGAGGCTTAGCGAAAGACTCTGACTTCCCCGTCGTCAGGAAACATGTCAGTAGCGATCACTACAGCTGTCTCCTCTCTCCCGACCATTTAAACAATTGACTCCTCATGTTCTTTGTTGCCCTCAGTGTCACGCCTCTAAAGGTGCGTTCACACCAAAAGCAAAACTATTTTTTCGCGCGACCGAATCCCATGAAAAGTCAACGTACAGACGCGCGTGGCTGCGATAGACGCGATATTTTCCCGGGCGGCGTTTGGGGCGACTCGATGTGGGCGACGCGTTTGGGGCGTCGCGATGTGGGCGACGCGTTTGCATTTCCAGCGGCGCAATTTTCGCCCCGAGTTGAAATATTTCCACTTTGAGGCGGTCATCTCGCAACTCGGGCCAATCGGCTCTTGAGTTCCGCTCTCGTAGCGCTGGAGGCGGAAGTCTTTCAGACGTAACGGGAACTTCATCGGTGAAAGTGACCGAGCTGAGTGAGCCTACAGGTGATGTCATCAACCCAAACACGAGGGCGTTAGTGTGTGGGACGTCCACGACAAATATAAAGCAGAACTAGTGGTTAGTTATTCTGGTGGATGAAGGAGATGATCACGGTCTTTACGGAGACGAGACACGGAGATAAGCCCCGCCCCTCGCGGAGCGTCTCGACGCTTATGGCGAGAACACGGCGAACGGTCCAGCGAGTAAACTCACGCGTTTTGGGCGACGCGAAAAATAGTTTCGATTTTGGTGTGAACGCACCTTAAGTCGTATGCTTTATAGTTTCTACATTGTGGCACGCCTGCTCGTCTGCATCGTTTCCCTTGGCTTCGCGTATTAAAGAAGCATGATCCGTGTCCATTCAAACTGAACCGCCGATGTTGGCTCCATTGCATGTTTTAACAGTTGCAGTCTGACGTGTGTTTTTTTATACTCACTGGTGGGTCTTGGTCCTCAGCAAAAACAGTTGTGATGACAGTTCCTTTCTCTGCATTGGGCGCCACCAAGCCCTTATAGAGATCTTGGGTGAAGACGGGGGAGAAGTCATTCATGTCCTAAAAACAAAAAGAGATTCCACACATTACATTACATTACATGTCATTACACGTCATTTAGCAGACGCTTTTATCCAAAGCGACTTACAATAAGTGCATTCAACCTAGAGTACAAACTCAGAACAACAATCCAGAAAGTAACATTTCTTTAAGAAACTAAAACTACAAAAGTACCATAAGTAATATGTAAGTGCCCTTTAAGTACCACTGAAGCGCTAATCTGTGTTTTAATCCAGATGTAGTCGGAAAAGATGTGTTTTTAGATTCCGGCGGGAGGTGTAGAGACTTTCTGATGTCCTGATGTCAGTGGGGAGCTCGTTCCACCATTTTGGGATCGATCGGCTCAAAGGTCAAGGTCATGAAAAGGTCAACATCTTATTTTTTACCATGTCAATTTGTATCCAATTGGCATGCAACTAATGCCAAAATGTTCATAATTCAATGCTCAATCTTGTGATATGCGAAGGTATGCGCTCTACCGAGTGCCCATTCTAGTTTAGTCAGCAAAGAACTAAATGTTCAGCTACACTGCAGATTGACAGTTTATAGAGAACAGGCAAGACTCCTTCAGTGCCGGATCAGATTTGGTATTTAAAGGGTCAACCACATTTATCAATGCATTTACTACTTTTGCTGATGCTGACTGCATGCGGAAAGAGTAATATTGTAGGAGTGCAGATTTTACAGCTGCTGCTTTGTTTGATTTCAGCGAACACTTCAAGTAAGTTATTGTGGATTCCGGCAAAATTGCACTCCAGTAATTCACCAAGCCCCGGGCTATGTCCATGTAGCCTACTTTAAGAACTGTGAATCTGAGCTGAAATTGATCGTACAATATACTGTTTAATGTTATTAAACCAATACAGACGGGAAAAAAACATCCGGATTCCAAGACCGAATATTTCTGTTAGCATAGAACGACCCTTCAGAGCTCGTCCTCTTCGCAGAGTGCGCAGTGTTGCACCTTCATTTTTCTACAGCAGCCCAGAATGGACACACCAAACACCGACCCTAGGGCAGTGGTTCTCAAACTCCTCTGTCACGCTACACGGAAGAAAGATGTTCATGCCCCACCGCCCCGACAAAATGATCTATGCTCAATTTTGTGTTAAAAAACAAAGTTTTGAGACTCCTCCATCTGTGCTTTTATAAATACTATAATTACTTTGCAATCACTTTAAATTAAACCAGATCGCTCCATCAGACACAAAACTAATACATTCAAAAACAACGAATAGTTGGCAAGAATAGCTTATTGTGGCTGCAATTAATCTGTTTTGCACTGAATATCTTTTCAAGATAATAACGATAAAGTGCAACCTGTGAAAAAGTAAACAAAACGAGTGCAGATATGTGCGAGTCGTCACGTGTTATTATTATACGCCGCAATGAGCTTTCCACTACACCCGTTTTTAAAACGGGGTTGCGGGCTCGATACGGCCACTCTCAATAAAGTAAAATGTTGAGCTCTTGTTTTGAAGGGCAGCAGCAGGAAAGCCGATCTCACCGAGGTAGGAAGTGGCGAGAATCTCGGCCGTCGCGCATGCGCAGCGTAACCCGTTAACGCCGTAACTTAAACATTTACACGAAAATGCAGACACTCTTTATTTATTAATCACTTAGTTGTATGTCTGTGTGCTTTGTAGTATGGGAAGTTCTCAGAAAAGGTCTAGAAATTTCGACTTGTGCCCCACCTGTAATGCCTTGGCGCCCCACTAGAGGGGCGCGCCTCACAGTTTGAGAACAACTGCCCTTGGGAGAGCCTTTCAAGCTTTAATGAAACCAGAAGGCCACCAACGTTCTGTTACCACTGCTTTTGATCACCTTCTCCATGTAAGTAATGGACAGAAGAAGTTTAGCATGTTATGGGCCTGCAAGAAATGAAATTGTGTTAACTGTGCAACCCTTTGCTTTGTGAGAATGAAACCTGAGTAAACCGTTCCCATATCTGTGAGGAACAGTAACGCTGGAGCCTGATCATCCGTTTTCTTTATGTTCCACCGTTCTGACCGAGCCATGGGCAACAAAAAAGAAAATCAGTGGTGGATGACTGACTTTGATCTATACACAGGTTCAGTGGGCGCTCGCAGAAACTCTAAGATCCAGCTTTTACTTTGAATAACAAAGCTTGATGAATGTGCTCCAGACTGTATCTCCACACACACACACACACACACACACACACACACACACACACACACACACACACACACACACACACACACACACACACACACACACACACACACACACACACACACACACACACACACACACACACACACACACGCACACGCACACGCAGTCTATCTTCCATTTTTGAAGGACACGAATAGAAGAAAGAGTTTGCGGGACTCATTCGGAAAACAAAAGGACGGGCAGGACACTCGATCCATCACTGCAAGGCATCCGCCAAAAGAGACAACAACAAAACAATACGAGGGGAAATCAAACAGAAACAACTTCAAATGATCCTCTGGAGGTGTTATACGGGGAAGGAAATGGAATCAGTTGAATCGGCTCCGACGCTAGTCCCCGAGAAGCCCGCGTGGATCCATTAAGCTCATGGCGGATTCATGTCAACCGTTTCAAACGGCAGACATGGATTTGATATCAGTGGCATGCGATGCCTTATCCTATCAAACGCCAGAGCCTGGGTGACGGCACAAACACTGCAGCACAGCTTGTCCTCATCAGAGGACACACTCGCTCGACAGGTCGGCCATCCACAGCGTGAGAATGCTGAAACAAGCCGAGACGCTTCCCACGCAGCGCAATAAGGAAAGCTCAATGCGGCCGACTTTGAGACGGTCAGTCAGTGCGTTTTCATGATGGTATAATTCGAATCTTGCTTTAGTCGGACTATGCTATCTTTTGGGGGATCTGCTGTTATCCCAATATACATGGCAGTGAGTAATTCGAATCATTGGCCGAAAGCATGTCATATCCGATACGATAGGTGGCGCTGTTTTCATTACAACTCGTGGTGATACAGCCATTTCCGCTTGACCTCTTCACCACTACCAACAACAACCAACAACAACAACATCAACATTTGGAGAAAGATGGCGAACAGAGAGCAAGGCGAAGCTCCATCCCTCTACTATTCTTGCATGATGTTAATAGTGACATTATTGTCTCTTTCGACTCTTTCGACTTCCGGGTCACGACATGGGAGGGAGGGATGAGGGCGGCGGGATCTCAAGCATGCGCAAAGACGCAAAGTCCAGTTCCTAATCCAATTCACCGTTACATGCCGCGATAGTCGAATTATCAACCGGATCGGATCGAGTTATCCAGGGGTGTTAATCGGATCGTAGTCGGACCGCACATAGTCGAACAAAGGTGTTGACGTGAAACGGATAATTCGATTTCAGTCCGACTAAGACAGTTATTCGAATGCATGTAAACACGGTCACTGAGAGTGGAGTGAATATATACAGAGATGAATGGGAATTCACACATTTTAAAGCGCAGAATCTCTCACAAAAACACACGTCCATTAACACACACACACACACACGTGTGTACACACCTGAATTGTAGCGCGACAAAAGGCGTCTAATCCTTTCATTATGATTCGGCTGTTAATCTCTTAAAAAGGTGGTAAAAGGAATACAAGCTCATGAAAAACGGACATAATTGCTGTCACGAAGCTAATGAGTCATTCAGATGGGAGCAGCGTGCGTGTGCGAGGCTGAAACACCTACCCTTCAAATTATCTTTGTCCCGGCGATGTTACCAGGACAAGCAGGTTGGGAGGCCAAAATATGTTTCACAAAGGAAACGCATTCAGCGAAACAGAATTTTCGTATCACAAAAGGAGCACAGGTGCAGCTCTGTAAAACTCTGCTGATGAGTCACCACATATTCACTGCAAGTGCTGCTGCGCCTCAGGGACACTGAGGATAGATGGAAGAGGAATAGATCACCGAGAGGTGGCGGCGGACCGACTATCCGGGGGGGGGGGGGGGGGCTCGTACCGTGATGTGGACCGTGACGGTAGCCTGCCCTGGGGGCACGACCCCTCCTTGATCGACAGCCTCCACCTGGAAAGTGAAAGAGGTCCCCGTGCCCATCGCGGCCAGGTCCTCGAAGTCCAGGGTCTGCAGCATGGATAACACCCCAGTGACGGGGTTCAGGGAGAACAGCAGCCTGGCCGACTCGGCCTTGATCCGATACGTGACATTGGAGAAGAGGTCCGAGTCAACCGCCTGTGGGAAGGAGGAGGAGAGGGATGAGCGGGGAAACCAGTTACAGTGCGTCGAAGAAAACATGTGTGGAGAGAAAGTGTGGGGATGGAAAGAGGGAGAGGAAACCGATTTTTCCAAAAAAAATATATAAGCGTTATGGCTGAATGAATATGAAATAAATAATAATGTTTCAATTTGAATTATGCATCTTAATGCCGCAGTGGTTATTTACATTAATCATTCATAGGTTCTGATTAGATTTAATGAGTCAGGGGAGCTTGAGTTGGTTCTCATTGCATAACATCGCAACTCTAAAAGTCGATATCAATTGTAAAGGCGACTGTAATAGATGATTAGATGGAAGCTGGAACACATGGAGCTGTTTGGAAACATACACACACACACACACACTAATGCTATTTATTGCCGGAAAAAAAAAAGATGAAATTAATTCAGGTACAAGCAGTAGGTTTCACGGTCCCGAAACGGTCCACTTTCTTTTTAACTCTATCTCACTTTAGCTCTCTGGGAAATGTCACTCACAACATGCCAGCAATTACTCGCAAAATCGACCCTGGTTTCCTTTCATTTCACTTCAGTGCAAACAGGGGAGAAAGTTGAAATGTAAAAAAAAAAATTACAAAATAATTATGTGTGTGGCATTCTTTTAATTATATTTATATCCATGGTCAGATGGCGAAGGTTATGACTTATACAATGTCATGTTATTCTGTTTGAGTCTAGAAATACACAAAGGGCTGTCATGGCAGGATAACAAATAGTTTTTTCCTCTCTGTGTATGTAAGGCAGTGTCCTGCACGTTTCTGTCTTTGTTAACGTTTCCGCCTTGAAACGTTTCACATTTCAAACATTTAACCCTCCTGTTGCCTTTACATTTACTAACATATTTTACCCCTCGGGGTCAATTTGACCCCAGCAATTAAAACCTCCAGAAAATTATTGGAATTAATATTGTTTCCCAAGTTTAAGTGTGAGGTACTTTATGTTTGTTTGTTGACTACCTAAATAGCCCTTTAAATATATAAAAAAGTTGATATTTCTTATATGTTTGACAGTGAAAAACAGCCTGGGGTCAAATTGACCCCAAAGAACACCGACATTAAACATTGAATGGGGTCAAATTGACCCTAAAGGTAACAGGAGGGTTAAAAGATGCTAATGTTTGACGTACTTTGGCTACATTACACAGAGGTGGAGACACGGAGACTTTTATGAATGAAGAGCAAAAAAACGTTGGCAAAAAACCCCATGCACATCGTACTTACGTTTAGCTGTAGGACCACAGTTCCCACTGGGCTGTTCTCAGGCACGTTGACCACATACGTTTGCTGCGAGAAGACTGGGCTGTTGTCATCGATATCCGTGACCTGGATTGAGAGGGTCAAGGCGGTCCTCCGTGGATCCACTGCCCCATCCGAGGCCTCGACCACCAGGTCGTATTGGCTCCGGAGCTCTCGGTCCAGAGGCACTCGAGTGTAGATGCTGCCGTTAGCGACGATTAGAAACAAGTCTGCTGGAGTCACGATTCGGTAGTGCATCTCGCCATTAACCCCTGCATCTGGATCCGTGGCCTGGGGAGAAAGACAACATAAATAAAACTAGAACGGGCACTCGGTAGAGCGCATACCTTCGCATATCACAAGATTGGGCATTGAATTATGAACATTTTGGCATTAGTTGCATGCCAATTGGATACAAATTGACCGCGCTATGGTAAAAAGAAGATTTTTACCTTTTCATGACCTTGACCTTTGACCCGATTGATCCCAAAATCTAATCAAATGGTCCCCGGATAATAACCAATCATCCCACCAAATTTCATGCGATTCGGTTTAATACTTTTTGAGTTATGCGAGGAACACGCATACAAATAAATAAATAAATAAATACACGGCGATCAAAACATAACCTTCCGCATTTTCAATGCGAAGGTAATAAGAAATAAGCTTACTTTTTGGTAACTTAGTGGAGGCCTATAGAAAAAACCCTCAAGTATGTTGTTTGACTTCAGGTTAGCTGATCCGATGGGTGACATTTATTGTTTTTGCGAATATATTTTTCAACCAATTGTCATTTAATCCCGCCAAGTAAGTGAGCTATAATGACTGTAATTCATTAGTGTGCGCCAAAGAAAACTGAACCAGCCTGAAATCACAATAATAATACTTACAATGTATATAGTGCTTTTCTAGACACTCAAGGATGCTTAATTATTAATATTAAATCTAGCCTGAGTATTCAGATGGAAGCATAATAGTCGGCTAATGTTGCAATGGCCACGACGTTACGGTGGAGATGATATATGTTGGAAGGAATTAGTCAATGGGCTTGCTGAATGAATAATTAAAAAACAACTTTTTACAACATACATTTACAACATGTGGGGAACACTGAGAAACCCATTACATACATCAATACTAGCTTTGTGTTATTCCCACAGGAAAAAGACATTACACACATTTAATGCAGAGCTTTTTAATCAAATAGCTGGTGTGGGTTTGATGTGATTCATTAAAAGCAGGCTTCATCTTCACGCCTTACGTATTTACAGAGGCTTCAAGCTCAAAGCCATGGAAGCTAGAGCGGAAAAAACGGCCACTCATTGTTCTTCACATTGAGATTAGAATCTACGTTACGGATTCATTAGAAATAGTTTGTGACTTTTCATTTTTATTTGTGATTGAATAAATGGTCAGAAAAAATGTACTTATGAAAAGCTGAAATACAATAACAGGGTTTTTGCTGGGTCAAAATGGGTCTTCGGTGCTCCCAAAAAAAATAATTCTGTATTCACGGTCTGTATTGCCATGTCACCGAAATTAGCAGACATCTATGTATTTTTTTTTTCTCCATAAATAATGGAGGCAATGCTTGAGGAAATGACAATTAGAGATGCACCGATCAGGTTTTTTGGTGCCGATCACCGATCACTGAAATCAGTATCTGCCGATCCGATAATACCGATCACCGATCACGGTGTCGATTGAAGCATTCTATTTATTGTGTAGCATTATTGCCTAGGACTATGAGGAAATACATATATAAAGCACCTCAAACATTAAAGAAATTACCGATTTCTTTAAACATTTAGGACTTTTACTTTGAAAAATATCCTAATTGATACATTAAAATTGTTTGATTGCTATTATAGGGGATTTCAGATATGTATGGAACACGTCTGCATCATTCATTTCCTGGAACTCTTGGGGAAATCTATTTACAGGACTTTTTTTAACATACAAAAGTCTGACTTATTTTTATAAACTCTTCCTTGGTCCAGTAAATTTTTTTTAATGTTAGCATAATTTAAGCTAAATCTCAGAAACGATCTATAAAGATACAAAATCAGTTCATTGGTTACTTTTATATGTTCGTATATGATTTGTCGACATCTTATTTTGAAAAACGGATGTTGTTTCACGTGGTTCTTTCCGCTAACTTTGCAAAACCAGATGTTGTCACATAAATCCTTCCGCTAACTTTATCAAAACCCTCGCGCGCTCCCGATCGAATGTGTTTACCGTCAACATCAGTCAGTCTATCTACGTCTCTGATAGTTCTCGCAGATTTTATGTCATCTGATCGGCCAAGTTTGATCGGCCGTTTGAGAACGCCGATCAAAACCGATAATGGGAATATCGGCCGATATGGATCGGCGCCGATCAGATCGGTGCATCCCTATTGACAATAGTCCAGGTGTATTCGTGCACGTCGGGCTGTTGAGTGACCAGCAGCTGGCCGCTCTGTCCATTCACCTCACAGTTGCGTATTGATCAGACAAGAAGACACGCTTATCGACTCGATTACTATTGATCAAAACAGAACGAGGGTTCGGCTGTAGCCTCCTTGAAACATATTCGCTGACATGCACGTGATGAACACAGTTTTTTTTTTTTTTTTTCTTCCATCGCAGACTTTTTTTGCTTTAGACGCTCGGGATTTGTCATCGGCGTTCGGGAAAACGGCTTAGGCGCACGCCCACATTTTCTCTATGCAGGAAAAACCCTGCATAACTTATGTTTATACGTGGGCGCGTGTATATAACCTTTCCCCGTGTGCTGGTTATTCTTTATTGTAATTGAAAAGAGACAGAGGATATAAACAGAGAGCGGGAGGGGGAGTGGATCACATGCCCGTGAGATGAAGCCTCATTTCATCTCTCTGTTTGGCAATATGTTATCAACCTCAATGCAAGTAAGGACAAGGCAGCACAAAGAGGGGAATAAGAGGAACAGTGGAGGAGGGGGGAGGATACGGATATTGCTAAAAGCTAACCCCAATTTGTTTTAAATGGAGCGCCTGACAAAAATTCAAAGCCAAGGCTACAAATTTAACCTCGGCATTACGCCTTCGCAAAACAGACCGAAGCACATCGTGTCAATATGTGCACATGGAACAATCCTTCGCTGAACTGATTACATAACAAACATTCACACTTCTTGTAAAGGGATGTAATCCGATGAATTCACAGGCAATACAACACAACTAAACATCTTCATATTTCCATAGCCTCAAAAGGAGAATGTATGTAAGTATTATTGAGGTCTGTGCAGGGCAGGCCAGTCCTACAGCTGCAGCAGATGTTTGAAGACATAACACACATGGGTAGGCATGTTGCATGGCGTAGCTTAAGTGGAGACCGTAAATCCACTGTTTGTTTGCCCTAATTATTATCAGAAAATTCAATTCAATTCAGTTTATTTGTATAGCCCAATTTCACAAATTACAAATTTGTCTCGGAGTGCTTTACAATCTGTACACATAGACATCCCTGACCTTTGACCTCACATCGGATCAGGAAAAACTCCCAAATAACCCTTCAGGGGGAAAAAAGGAAAGAAACCTTCAGGAGAGCAACAGAGGAGGATCCTTCTCCAGGATGGACAGAACAATAGATGTAATGTGTACAGAAGGACAGATTTAGAGTTAAAACACATTCAATGAATATGACAGAGTGGATGAATAATTACCTTCGCATTGAAAATGCGGAAGGTCATGTTTTGATCGCCGTGTATTTATTTATTTATGTGTATGCGTGTTACTCGCATAACTAAAAAAGTATTAAACCGAATCGCATGAAATTTGGTGGGATGATTGGTTATTATCCGGGGACCATTTGATTATATTTTGGGATCGATCGGGTTAAAGGTCAAGGTGAAAAGGTCAACATCTTATTTTTACCATAGCACGCTCAAATTTCTATACAATTGGCATGCAACTAATGCCAAAATGTTCATAATTCAATGCCCAATCTTGTGATTTGCGAAGGTATGCGCTCTACCGAGTGCCCGTTCTAGTTCAAAATGATTTGAGTATCTTCCGAGTATTGTCTTCTTCACGTGTGAGCTGGTAACTATGGGAGTGGAGGAATATCCTTCAGCTGCGGGTGATGGCAGCACAAGAGGCAGCTTAAACAGGTAGCCGCAGTTTTCAAACAAAACAAGACCACGCAGCCCTCTATATATAGTGGAGTTCAGTTCACCTTTTCACTCGTGGCATTTAGAAAACCAACACATTCATCTTGCTTTGGATGATTAATGGCGAAACCTAAAATGCTGTTGGACTTTCCCACTAATATCGGAGGCAGAACGATGTCTCTTTAAACCCCGAGCACAGTATTTTGGAACATAAAATTAAGCCGTCAGCCTCACAAAACCAAAGCAAAAGGCGTGATAACTGAATCTTAACCGAGTGAAATGCATTATTTAAAAAGCTTGCAACCACTCGCTCGATCAGGGAATCTGCTTGCATCATAAATAAATGGAATTATTTCGAACGTGATGCTTCCGTGATGTGTCGGACGCGAATGCTAATCTGCATGCCCAGATTATGGGCAAACGGAATGGGTTTGTAGGGAGCAGGATTTGTCAGTCGCAGAACGAATTACTCGAGTCGCACAACCAGCAATTCAGTCGATTGCGATAACCTCGTTAATCGCCTCCAGTCTCTGCGAGTGTGTGTAAAATAAGAACAGGTGGGAACCATTTCCAATTACTGTAGCGATAATCCACAGCGCGTTAGCGCTCGCATTAAGCTACTTAATGGCATGATGCATTTGCACTGCAGTCATCTTCCCTGTTGGAAATTGCCTGAAGCTTCGTGGTTGACTGCACTATCATTCCCTCCTGGAGGGAAATTCAAGGTGCTACAGGAACAAGTGAACTGATTTGACAGTAACGCGTCACATTTACATGTGAAACTAGAATGGGCACTCCGTAGAGCGCATACCTTCGCATATCACAAGATTGGGCATTGAATTATGAACATGTTGGCATTAGTTGCATGCCAATTGGATAAAAATTGACCGTGCTATGGTAAAATGAAGATTTTGACCTTTTCATGACCTTGACCTTTGACCCGATTGATCCCAAACTCTAATCAAATGGTCCCCGGATAATAACCAATCATCCCACCAAATTTCATGCGATTCAAGAAGATGTTGACCTTTTCATGACCTTGACCTTGACCTTTGACCCGATCGATCCCAAAATCGAATCAAATGGTCCCCGGATAATACCCAATCATCCCACCAAATTTCATGTGATTCGGTTTAATATTTTGTGTGTTATGCGAGTAACACGCATCCAAATAAATAAATAAATACACGGCGGTCAAAACATAACCTTCCGCATTTTCAATGCGAAGGTAATAACTGCGAAGACGCATATAGCATCCTAATTCAAGCAGTCGGCATCTCATCCATTCCTTCATCCGCCACTTGCGTATGTCGGACTATATTTCCGTATCGCATCCCTCTTGACCGTCTGCGCACCTCGTGGATTAGAGTGTGGATACCCGACACAGACAATTATTTACAGATGATGTTCGGATCGGGTTCAGTCTAGTTGAAATGGTGCTAGAGGTTTTTTTTGTGAAAATGTAGTTGAAAAATGTATTACAGGATTGTCCTACCAGGGTTCTTTCACATTTTGACCAATGGATTTCCAGGACTTTTCCAGGACTTTAAAGCAAATTTCCATGACCAAACTGAAATCTCGGTATAAACATGAACATTTTTGAAAATTGTGCGTATTGAGAGCGTACGCCGGTTTATATTTCGAGCGTCTTTCTTTAAAAAACTCGGCGTAAATGAACATGTGATTATAACAAATTCCCATGACTTTTCCCAAACTTTTATGATTTAAGTTTTTTCCATGACTTTTCCAGGCCTGTAAATAACCATTTTAAAATTCCACGACTTTTCCATGTCCGTACGAACCCTGCCTACTGTATGTGTGAATGTGTGATTTCAGCAGTTCTTCGCACATTTACTTCGCAAACGGTCGAGTTTGTGCCAGCACTCGGAGTGACTGACATTTTTTACAAAATGTACGCATTCAACCATGAGTAAAAAAATCAGGACAACAAGAATCAAGAAAGTTCAATTCTCCAAGAAGCGAAAGTAAGGGCCGTTTAAGTGCCACTGAAGTGCAAATGTGTTTTTATATTTACGAACGCACCCCGGCAACAAACTCACAGCTTCAGTTGCGGCGTCTGGCTCGGTTCGCTCGCTCAAAAGACCTGAATGTCTGTCGGGTTAAACTCGGCTACTTCTCTTCTGGACTCGGGTCGGGTTCAGATAGGAATATGTGAGGTGCACTCTATTGTGGGTGACTAAATGAGACTAACAATTGTGATTAAGTAGACTTTTCATATACATTATACAGAGATATTGCCACTTTGAATCTTAAGGCCAGATGTCTTTCCGGCTGAAATGGGGTAATTCATTAAACCGAGAGCCTTCGTTGAGTAAATTACATTCCACATTGTCTGCAACTGCATATACACACATACTTCCCAACCTATTACAAAAACACTTAAAATGGTTTTACAGCCCAAGTGCTATCTTGTTTTGAAGCCTCATCCTGAAAGGCACGGTCTCCTCAAATCCTGTATCATGAGCATGATCTCCCAAGAAAATGTCTCTCCACCATGAAAGGATTAAGCAAAGGGGATAAACCACAAAGGAGGATATACAACAAACAGGCAACAGTAGTAGGTTTTAATTATTTTGCACTGTGGCTGGTTTAGTATGTGTTCCTTATAGTATTACTTATGGTATTACTTATAGTATAACTTATAGTATTACTTATGGTATAACTTATAGTATTACTTATAGTATTACTTATAGTATTACTTATGGTATTACTTATAGTGTATAGATTAATTTGGCCTTCAATAATGAGAATTAAGTTCAGCTTCCAATATGGAAAGGAATCAATCAAGAATGTATATTTCAGCATTTCTCATGTAACTAAAGACATTTAATTTTCTATTGCACCTTTTGAACCAAGGCAACTCAATGTGCTTTATAAAAGGCCTACACATCTATTTAAATCAATAATAAATTAAACAAAGGGATTGGACATGTATTGAAGAGTATCAACATAGTTATAATAATTCTGAAGGCAGAAGAAAGCATAGTTTAAAATGTGGATTTTCAAGTGATTAAAAATTGGAGAGCATTTATGAATATACATCGGCTTGTGTTCGTTGGTGTGCAGAATAGAAGCACAATAAATGTGTTTCTGACTCGGCACTACCAGGATTGTACTGGACCGAGAAAGAAACATATTCATGACACAAGTCATGAAGTGATTTTTTAAATACTAATACGAGATGAGGGCATGAGAAGGTGGGATTATTCATGATTGCCATTTGTTTGAGATGACAAAAGGTTATTGCATTTATATGCTGCTAAAAGATTTCTAAACCGCCCCCATAGTAATTAAAGTGAGCTTTTCCTACTTGTTGATATTTAAAATATAATCCATATGCAAAATGCTAAAATAAACTATTTAACCTTCTGGGTGTAAATCTGGGTGTCGTCAAAGACACGGTGAGGAATCCGACGGTATTGCAGGATCTTACCTAAAGACAAAAGAAGGGCTTCCAGTCAACCAGCAGCAAAATGTCAAACGACAAAAGGTTGTCAACGACATTTCCGACTCACGGTCGTGTTATATTATCTAATCTATCGGTGGATCATTATATTCACCAACGTCTGTCTACAATATGTCAAAGCTTTGTTTGAGAGGTTGTGCTTACTCCTTGAAATGTTATATATAAGATGTGTTGCATTAAAATAAAATAAGTCAACATCCCTCCTTGATCGCCTACAACCGGCCTCCCCATGTGCATAGAGAGCCGGATTGTGTTGCACCAAGTACTTCTAACCCTAACCTCATTCAAACACCAAGCATCCTTCACGTGTCCCGTTGTCTTATTTCACAGTTCGTAAACATGCAAGATTTTCTCGTGGTCTATTTTATTACCTCCTGAGAAATGTAATGGGATGCTTCATGTTAACGGTTAAAAACAGATGTTTCTTGTATGAGAGTGCCTGTTCACCCATGGCAAATGTATTGTTTGCATAAGCAGTTACAAGGAGATGACAATGAAATTGAAAGAGCATACAAATCAAAATGTGACTTTGAGAAGTGATCAAATGCATACTTAAAGTTATGGAAGGCAAAAGGTTTAAACCCCTTTTTTCTTATCTATCTAAATGAAGATGAGATCATTGGGAGATACAGGCAGTGCTGTGAAATTACATACCACACGTGCAGCGCTATTATCTTTGTCCGAAATGCATTGCTATGCAAACAGTGTAAATGACTCACTCAAGAAGAACACATTTCACTGCACATTATCAAACGAAGGACATTCCATGATTACGGAACTCATGTATTATTGATCTCATTCTAAATCATCATTATTTTAGGTTTCTGATATTTTAAATCGACATAAAATAACAACGGCTAAGACAACTTCCAAACTCAGAACAAACTCTTTAACATCATAAAGGTTGTGACATCGCCCACAACTTTACTCTGAGCTGTATTGAGTTTAGTTTAGTTTAGTTTATTTCGATCAGCAAAATATACAAAAATCAAAATTCAACAAAAGAAGAAAGTGGCTGACCGAAAGGGTCAAGACTGAAGCTATCAAGCTTATAAGTGCCCTAACCTATGATTTCACGAAAAAACTTATTTCAGAGAACCATATACATATACCTGTGTTCAGGGTGAGGGTTTGGGTGTGTCTGCCCACCCTGACCACCTGTGGCCTGGCGGTCAGGAAGTCCAGGATCGAAGCACACAGGGGGTGTTCAGTCCCAGCTCAATCAGCTTGCCGGCCAGTCTGGAGGGACTATGGTGTTGAAAGCTGAACTATAATCAATGAACAGCAGTCTCACATAGCCCCCTCTGGCTGTCCAGATGAGAGAGTGTGGTGTGCAGTACCTGGGAGACAGCATCATCCGTGGATCTGTTTGGGCGATAAGCAAACTGCAGCGGGTCCATGGAGGAAGGGAGGAAGGCGCAGATGTAGTCCTTTATCAGCCTCTCAAAGCATTTCATGACCACCGAGGTGAGGGCCACGGTCGGTAGTCATTCATACATGCTGGAGAAGCATTCTTGGGCACAGGGACAATAGTGGATCTCTTGAAGCAGGCGGGGACCACGGACTCAGCCAGGAGAGGTTGAATATTGTGGTGAACACTGGAGCTAGCTGGTTAGCACAGGTCTTCAGTACTCGCCCAGATATGCCATCTGGACCTGCAGCTTTCCTGGTGTTCACCCTCAACAGAGCCCTCCTCACACTGTGCTCGGTCACAGAGAGTGTGTGTTCATCCCCAGCGGTAGAACTCACCTCGGCTACGCTTAACGGTGTTGTTGTTAGCGGCGAGCTAGCGCTGTTGTTGCTAGCCTCAAACCCTGCATCATATCAGTTCACGTCGTCCGCTAGGGATGCCTCCGCACTCACCATTGCGCGGGGTCTGCTCTGGTAGTCTGTGATAGTCCGTAGCCCCTGCCATAGGCGCCTGGTGTCGCACTGCTCCATCTGTGATTCCACTCTGTCTCGGTACCTCCTTTTGGCGTCCTTCACCGCCCTCCTCAGTCCATAGACCGCTGCCTTGTACTCGTCCATGTTGCCGGATACAAGACCGGAGTTATAGGCAGCAGTACGGGCGTTCACAGCTTCACGGATGGATCTATCAACCCACGGCTTTTGGTTAGGAAAGACCCTAACTTTTACCGTGGAGACGATGGTGTCCGTTAGCGTTGCTATGAGGCTCATTGCTACTTCCGCAAACTCGCTGACGTCACTGGAACTGGATTGGATCATGTCCCAGTCGACGATACGTAGGTTATTGATGACAAAAGGTTATTGCATTTATATGCTGCTAAAAGATTTCTAAACCGCCCCCATAGTAATTAAAGTGAGCTTTTCCTACTTGTTGATATTTAAAATATAATCCATATGCAAAATGCTAATATAAACTATTTAACCTTCTGGGTGTAAATCTGGGTGTCGTCAAAGACACGGTGAGGAATCCGACGGGATTGCAGGATTTTACCTAAAGACAAAATAAGGGCTTCCAGTCAACCAGCAGCAAAATGTCAAACGACAAAAGGTTCTCAACGACATTTCCGACTCACGGTCGTGTTATGTTATCTAATCTATCGGTGGATCATTATATTCACCAACGTCTGTCTAATATGTCAAAGCTTTGTTTGAGAGGTTGTACTTACTCCTTGAAATGTTATATACAGGACTGTCTCAGAAAATTAGAATATTGTGATAAAGTTCTTTATTTTCTGTAATGCAATTAAAAAAACAAAAATGTCATGCATTCTGGATTCATTACAAATCAACTGAAATATTGCAAGCCTTTTATTCTTTTAATATTGCTGATTATGGTTTACAGCTTAAGAAAACTCAAATATCCTATTTCTAAATATTAGAATATCATGAAAAAGTATACTAGTAGGGTATTAAACAAATCACTTGAATCGTCTAATTAACTCGAAACACCTGGAAACACATTTTCAAATGTTTGATTTTGTTTTGCTGTTATAAATCTTTTTTTTAACTTGGTCTGAGGAAATATTCAAATTTTATGAGATAGGATTTTAGAGTTTTCTTAAGCTGTAAGCCATAATTAGCAATATTAAAAGAATAAAAGGCTTGCAATATTTCAGTTGATTTGTAATGAATCCAGAATGCATGACATTTTTGTTTTTTTAATTGCATTACAGAAAATAAAGAACTTTATCACAATATTCTAATTTTCTGAGACAGTCCTGTATAAGATGTGTTGCATTAAAATAAAATAAGTCAACATCCCTTCTTGATCGCCTACAACCGGCCTCCCCATGTGCATAGAGAGCCGGATTGTGTTGCACCAAGTACTTCTAACCCTAACCTCATTCAAACACCAAGCATCCTTCACGTGTCCCATTGTCTTATTTCACAGTTCGTAAACATGCAAGATTTTCTCGTGGTCTATTTTATTACCTCCTGAGAAATGTAATGGGATGCTTCATGTTAACGGTTAAAAACAGATGTTTCTTGTATGAGAGTGCCTGTTCACCCATGGCAAATGTATTGTTTGCATAAGCAGTTACAAGGAGATGACAATGAAATTGAAAGAGCATACAAATCAAAATGTGACTTTGAGAAGTGATCAAATGCATACTTAAAGTTATGGAAGGCAAAAGGTTTAAACCCCTTTTTTCTTATCTATCTAAATGAAGATGAGATCATTGGGAGATACAGGCAGTGCTGTGAAATTACATACCACACGTGCAGCGCTATTATCTTTGTCCGAAATGCATTGCTATGCAAACAGTGTAAATGACTCACTCAAGAAGAACACATTTCACTGCACATTATCAAACGAAGGACATTCCATGATTACGGAACTCATGTATTATTGATCTCATTCTAAATCATCATTATTTTAGGTTTCTGATATTTTAAATCTACATAAAATAACAACGGCTAAGACAACTTCCAAACTCAGAACAAACTCTTTAACATCATAAAGGTTCTGACATCGCCCACAACTTTACTCTGAGCTGTATTGAGTTTAGTTTAGTTTAGTTTATTTCGATCAGCAAAATATAAAAAAATCAAAATTCAACAAAAGAAGAAAGTGGCTGACCGAAAGGGTCGAGGCTGAAGCTATCAAGCTTATAAGTGCCCTAACCTATGATTTCACGAAAAAACTTATTTCAGAGAACCATATACATATACCTATATATATACATAAACATATATACATATACACATGTACATATACATACACATACACTCAAAACTATGTTTCAAAATAGTGACTTAGGAATAAAATTGGGGATTTGGGGTCGCTATTATGTTTGAACGATAAGATAAATACATGAAAAAAAGAAGAATAAAACCCGATCTGTCCTGCCTTATCGGCCACTTTGTACTGCATGTTCAGAGGATGTCGTCTGTCATTTTTTCCTGATTAATTCACTGACAAACATGCATCCAATTCATCTAAAACAGCAATTACAAACGTCTGACAGCTCGGTGGTGCTGAACCGAGCCATTCAACAGGGACGCAGCTATGGGTGACACATATTTCAAACAAAATTGGCCACGTTGGAAAATGTCAAGGTAATTTCTTTAATGGACGACCGCAATGAGAACCGAGGCACGGTCGTGACTCGGTACGGTTTATGAGAAACGGCATGTGGACATGCGACGGCAGTAGGAGGGTGTTCGAGAGACAGAAGATAATTTGTTTTTTAAAAGAACAACGAAACATCAAACTTACCACGACTTGTCCAACAAACAAATTGGCGCTTTCTTCTTCCACTGTAAAATTAGTGGGTATGGACAGGTCAAACTCGGGGTCATTATCGTTGACGTCAGTGACGACTATGTTCACAGTAGCTGTGGATGTCTAGAGAAAAACATAAACAAAGAGCACAATAAAGACCATTGTTATTCAGTGTTCCTTGGGATAGTATTACTTTTAAAAAGGGTGCATACTTCCTATTTCTCATCTATATTTACAGTACAGGGAGAGATTTACTTGGCCCTGGTTTATGCCAGCTTTTCTCCCCTGAAGTCCACGTGCAAAGACTAAATCAACTATAAGTAAAGGCAAACAATAACAGTTCAAACTAGAACGGGCAATCGGTAGAGCGCATACCTTCGCATATCACAAGATTGGGCATTGAATTATGAACATTTTGGCATTAGTTGCATGCCAATTGGTAAAAAGAAGATTTTGACCTTTTCATGACCTTGACCTTTGACCCAATCGATCCCAAAATCTAATCAAATGGTCCCCGGATAATAACCAATCATCCCACCAAATTCCATGCGATTCGGTTTAATACTTTTTGTGTTATGCGAGTAACACGCATACAAATAAATAAATAAATAAATACACGGCGATCAAAACATAACCTTCCGCATTTTCAATGCGAAGGTAACTATAGCGACCGCTCTGCTATAAACAGGGGCATGGTCACCCGTGCTGTCATTCAACATGTCCTGCCGATGGTTTTGTCCGATCATACTACGGTGGCACATTGTTCTGCAGATGATAAAAGCTTTTGTTGGCATGCCACCTGAAGGGAATCGGATCAGATACAATATTGACGAATATTAGATGGATTGCCATGACATTTTGCACAGACCATCCAAATTCAAGAGAATAAATTTAACAACTTTGGTGATCCCCTGACATCTTCTCAAAACCTTTTAATTTGCACATAGCTTATCCCAATCAGTGCGCAGAGCTGCTCAGAGGCGTGTGGCCTTCTTGATAAATAGGATACAAATGAATGTAAAATGTATGACATCCACATAGACCGTATAAGTAAATAATACAAATAATGAATGTGTGGAGGGATACACATAAAACAGGGTTCTTACACACTTTGACCAATGGATTTCCAGGACTTTTCCAGGACTTTAAACGAAATTCCCATGACCAAACTGAAATCTCGATATAAGCATGAAAAATGTAGAAAATGTTGCGTATTGAGAGCGTACGCCGGCTTATATTTTGAGCGTCTTTCTTTAAAAAAACATATTAATTATTTCAAACTCTGCGTCAATGAACATGTGATTATAACTAATTTCCATGACTTTTCCAAAACTTTGATGATTTTAGTTTTTTCCATGACTTTTCCAGGCCTGGAAATGACCATTTTAAAATTCCACGTCTTTTCCAGGTTTTCCATGACCGTACGAACCCTGATAAAAGCACTCCCATATCATCGGTGATATGGGATGAAATTTGAACGCTGACACTAATGCGTTGTTTGCAGAAACTATGGTGTCGTAATCCTCGGTGTGTTGACCTTCAACATCCCTGTTGGGGCAGATGCTTCGGTGATACTTATTGAACGCAACCTGTAAAAGGTTGCACCATTGGGGGCACGGAAACATCAGATTAGATCCATCACATCTTCCTTCCTCTTGAGGATGAGGATTATATAACTTTGTTATGGCATTGAAGGAAGTCACCGAATATATTTGACTCGTGTTTCCAGGGAATTAAATCATGCTTGTGTCTGTCATGTGTCACGTGCTGTGTTTGAGGCTGTTTGGCTCTCGAAGCAAAGCAAACTCCCCCCCCCCCCCCCCCGGGCATCTGCTGGTAACCTTCAAACACCGACGCAGCACACACACCGATAGCACGTCTATAAATCAACGTAGAAAAATGTCTGAATCTGGGAAATCTAAACGCTGAGTGCACTGAGAAGAAGCTGCATGCAGAGAATGTTTGTACGTGCGTACGTGTTTTCCATTGGTTGGAGGAAGGATGGAAGGAGCAGTTGGCCCGTGCGAGAGATCAACTCCCCATACCACAGCTGTTGGAAGTTACTCTTGCCTTTGAGACGCTGCGCAGCATTTGTCACAAATCAAATGACCTTGTTAATTTCACCTTCATTACACTGTCTGTAGGGAATTCCTCCACCATTGTTACCGCCGCATTGAAAATGCGGAAGGTTATGTTTTGATCGCTGTGTATTTATTTATTTATTTGTATGCGTGTTATTCGCATAACTCAAAAAGTATTAAACCGAATCGCATGAAATTTGGTGGGATGATTGCTTATTATCCGGGGACCATTTGATTCGATTTTGGGATCGATCGGGTCAAAGGTCAAGATTAAGGTCATGAAAAGGTCAACATATTCTTTTTACCATAGCACGGTCAATTTTTATGTTCATAATTCAATGCCCAATCTTGTGATATGCGAAGGTATACGCTCTACCGAGTGCCCATTCTAGTTCTTTTCTTTGTTTGGGCTTCTGAGTTGACACAATCAGTCCTTTCATGAACCACTTGACATAGTAAACCCAAATGCTAAAAAACCCATCACACTTCCTCTCCGTCACGACCGGGATACAAGAGGACGCAGCTCCCCATCAGTGTGGTGATGGGCTCTACTTATTTTCAATTTCGCAGAGGACCCGAAGCCAATTAGCATCTCCATCCCGGCGTGGGTGTTGTTATCAAAGCGCAAAAAAAAAAGAAGCCTACCTCTATGACCAGGACTGTGATTAATGAGCTGCTATTCTTTATTTAACATGAATTAGATGGAGCTCTGTGATGTCTCGTCTTCTATCCTCACTGTCTGGAAGATCCAGAGGTGGCTGATGGCGCTTTCGCCTTTCAAGTGACAAACCTGACACGAAGCACCGTTGCAGGGAGCGATACGATCAGGATGTTATGTAGTCCCTTCTTTGAGGCTTACTCCGTCCTGCCTTTTGGGATCAGAGTCCCCTTGATGGTAATGATTACAGCTCGCACCGTTGCGAATACACATTTGGAATTGGCCATGCACGTTAGTTTATGTGCAATTATTGAGGCTGTAGATTGAATTCACGAGGGGAACATTGAAACCTTCATGTAAAAAGGCCATGCCATGCAATAAATGGGTTTAGTTTTGACAGTTATTGAATGAAACCAATCAATAGTTCCATCTTATATTTACCTTCACATTGAAAATGCGGAAGGTTATGTTTTAATCGCTGTGTATATATTTATGTATTTATTTATGTATTTATTTGTATGCGTGTTACTCGCATAACACAAAAAAGTTTGAAACCGAATCACATGAAATTCGGTGGGATGATTGGTTATTATCCGGGGACCATTTGATTAGATTTTGGGATCAATCAGGTCAAAGGTCAAGGTCATGGAAAGGTCAACATCTTCTTTTTACCATAACACGGTAAATTTGTATCCAATTGGCATGCAACTAATGCCAAAATGTTCATAATTTAATGCCCAATCTTGTGATATGCGAAGGTATGCGCTCTACCGAGTGCCCATTCTAGTCTTTTGTATGTTTTTACCATTACTCCATAATACAGCAAAAGTCTTATTACACGGTTACTCTAATAATCAATGAACTAATGGGTAGAATAATCCATGACTAAAAACTGCCGCAGCCTGATTGCAGATCTGAGAATACTCAAATAAGCATCTGGGGAAAGACGGTTCGTCTATCCCTTTGGCAGGTTCCCATGGTAACCAACATTTTGCGCTAATTACATATCCGAATCCCTGGCGTCCCTCCTTTTCTTTGTCGCTCTCTCCTCTAGTGCTTATTTCGATCGTTTCCCGTTCTCCAGCCCTCTTTGCAGCACTTTGTCTCGCTGACTGAGTCCCTTACCTCCAAACCTCCCGCAGCCCCTTTACCATCTCAGTCACTCCATTTCATTCCTGTTGTGACAGCATTTCTGCCTAGTTGTGACATTAGGCCCACACAAGTCTGCCAGTAAAATACTCTGTGGACGAGGAGATGCGCACACACAGACACACACTATCCAGGTAAAGGGCGTTGCTTGTACAATCTGTCCGTTAATATTAGGAGAAAAACCACCAAATTTTTGAGGTGATGCCCCATCGTAAGGTGCGTTCACACCAAAAGCGAAACTATTTTTTCGCGCGACCGAATCCCATGAAAAGTCAACGTACAGACGCGTGTGGCTGCGATAGATGCGATATTTCTCCGGGCGGCGCGTTTGGGGCGACGCGATGTGGGCGACGCGTTTTCAGCGGCGCAATTTTCGCCCGAGTTGAAATATTTCCACTTTGAGGCGGTCATCTCACAACTCGGGCCAATCGGCTCTCGAGTTCCGCTCTCGTAGCGCTGGAAGCGGAAGTCTTTCAGACGTAACGGTGACTTCATCGGTGAAAGTGACCGAGCTGAGTGAGCCTACGGGTGATGTCATCAACCCAAACACGAGGGCGTCAGTGTGTGGGACGTCCACGACAAATATAAAGCAGAACTAGTGGTTAGTTATTCTGGTGGATGAAGGAAATGATAACGGTCTTTACGGAGGCGAGACACGGAGATAAGTCCCGCCCCTCGCGGAGCGTCTCGACGCTCATGGTGAGAACGCGGCGAACGATCGAGCGACTAAACTCTTTTGGGCGACGCGAAAAATAGTTTAGCTTTTGGTGTGAACGCACCTTTACGCTCTCTTCTCTTATTCGTTTCTCACTGACCCATCACTGTCCGTCTCCTCGGCCCCACACACAAACAGCAACTAGGACTCTCTGGCAGCATACGATGCTTCTTATAGACATAGCTCCATTTGACTGACAGGTGTCGTCCGCCGACAGATGTAAAGGCGCCGAAGTTCTGAGTGTTTGTGCGCGCACAGGTGAGAGGGGGGCAATCAACATCACTGCTGTGACAGCTCATCAGCTAATGTTCCTCAACCGATCACACTGCATCTTAAACTAGAACGGGCACTTGGTAGAGCGCATACCTTCGCATATCACAAGATTGGGCATTGAATTTTGAACATTTTGGCATTAGTTGCATGCCAATTGGATAGAAATTTACCGCGAGATTTTGACCTTTTCATGACCTTGACCTTGACCTTTGACCCGATTGATCCCAAAATCTAATCAAATGGTCCCCGGATAATAACCAATCATCCCACCAAATTTCATGCGATTCGGTTTAAAACTTTTTTTGTTATGCGAATAACACGCATACAAATAAATAAATAAATACACGGCGATCAAAACATAACCTTCCGCATTTTCAATGCGAAGGTAAAAAGGAAAACCGTGCTTCACCTCTGCCTGGAAGAGAGACAGATGTGAAAACTGAGCCACCTGAGGTGAAGTCTAATTAAATTAAGAGTGTTTATGTGATTATCTACTCTCGGATGGGAGACGGTGCAGACGGCATTGCATTCGCTTTTAGTTATGGTGTCCACGGTTTCCCCGGGAGAGGCTAAGAGACGGCTCTGTGGATGTAAACACTCGTTCTACATCTGTGGAGCAAAACTGCTTTGAGAGCTCAAACTAGCCGCAATTAAAAAAGACCTACAGAATAAAAATGTCAGATGCAAACTTTTTAACTGTAGATGTAAGAACAGATAAACCCTTTAATGTACAAATCACTTTGAAAGCCCACATCATTGTATCTTAGCCTTAGACAGCGAAACACATTCACATCATGGCAGGGTAGTTTTTCCCCCAGTGCCTTAGTAGTTGCAATGTTGAACAGGGAAATTAATAATATTCTGTATGTCAATCCTGATGAACACATTTGTGCTCAAGGGACAAAATAACTCTAACCCCTACACTATTATATTGATCAACCAATGATACAATTCCACGTAGGAACTCGACGGACGACCAAATCACAAAACTATCATTCCTGCATGGACTTAAATGAACAGGCAGCACTTATTATTCTGGTTTTTGCACATGACTCTTCATGCTACCACAGTTTTTATGAATCTGTGACAACATCACAGGGTATTAAAGTATGCAAATTAATACACACTACTAGATTTTCCAATCTAATGAAGCACTTGGGTTTTCGATAAGCCACATTTTTGAACTAATAAGCTTGTCTGGGAAGATCGTATTTCGGCTTAACGCGGATTCAGGCCAATGGTTTACTAAAGAGGGTTGTGCCTCACCCCTCCAGGGTTCCCATCGGAGGCGGTGACGATCAGACGGTACTGATCTGTGGTCTCTCTGTCCAGAAGCTCTTTCAGAAGCAACAGGCCAATCCTGTAGAAAGGGGTCAGAGAAGACACTTATTAGACATTATTACCTTCGCATTGAAAATGCTGTTATCGCTGTGTATTTATTTGTTTATTTATTTGTATGCGTGTTACTCTCATAACTCAAAAAGTGTTAAACCGAATCGCATGGAATTTGGTGGGATGATTGGTTATTATCCGGGGACCATTTGATTCGATTTTGGGATTGATCGGGTTAAAGGTCACGGTCAAGGTCATGAAAAGGTCAACATCTTCTTTTTACCATAGCACGGTCAATTTTTATCCAATTGGCATGCAACTAATGTCAAAATGTTCATAATTCAATGCCCAATCTTGTGATATGCGAAGGAAGCGCTCTACCGAGTGCCCATTCTAGTTATTATTACGACTATTACACACTGACAACTGGAGACATTAACACAACGACCTCTACAAAAAGAAATGCAATATAGGACTTTGTGTCGATATAATCCTGCATTAGTTGTGCCGTATGAAGAAAGAGCATTACACTTAAAGAGATTTCTAAAAAAATTGTTAAAATGATTTATTAATGATCCAAAAGAGAGGGATCGAGTGGACAGCACTTCAGAGTTAATTTACTCCCAGGATAGACATATTTATAAAACATGGTCGCTAAAAGAGGAGGATATGTTTTGGGCTTTGAGCAGGTGGACTTTTTAAGTGCTCCCACTCTGTCGTTCTCTCTCTGTCGAATGCCTCTTGCTCCTAAAAGCACACGGACAACAGACGGAAAGATTCATGTTTCCTTTCCACAGACTCCAGCAGACACGGCATCCCTCCTGCTCCTTCACAAGGTGTAATTTGGCACACGGCAAACACTAAGGGTGGTTGCATTCCCGAGCAGAACGCCAAATTATCTTTGCTTGCACACACAGGCACACGTGACACGCGAGTACAAAAGCGCACACACTCGCACTCAAAAACTATTTCCCGACCGCACTCGGGAGAGGCTCTGCCAGAACCACGAATGGAAGGAGAGACGAATGCATCTCAACACACTGCTAGTTTAATGCCGGTTGCAGTTCCCTGCTGTCCCCTTGCTCCTTCACATTTTTTTATTTAACCCTCCTGTTACCTTTACATTTACGAACATATTTTACCCTCGGGGTCAATTTGACCCCAGCAATTAAAACCTCCAGAAAATTATTAGAATTAATATTGTTTCCCAAGTTTAAGTGTGAGGTACTTTATGTGTGTTTGTTGACTACCTAAATTGCACTTTAAATATATAAAAAAGTTGATATTTCTTATATGTTTGACACAGTGAAAAACAGCCTGGGGTCAAATTGACCCCAAAGAACACCGACATTAAATATTGAATGGGGTCAAATTGACCCTAAAGGTAACAGGAGGGTTAAGTAAGAAAGTAAGTAATTTATTTTCCATAGGTACATACATAACGTGTACATAGTGACAGGCATTGACAAAAAAAAAAAAACGTACGAATCGAGAACCGTCCAAAGACCGAGGTCTGGAGGCTCCTCTGAGATGAGGAGTTGGACGGACCCGCCCCGAACCCTTTAGCCCCGCCCCTCCCCGAACCCTTTAACCCCGCCCCTCCCAACTACTCCAGGCACACAAACAGTACACACACACATGGATCAAAACATACAATTTCGTAGAAGCAACGACAAAACCCCAAAACAGGAAAAAGAAAAGAAAAAAGAAAACAAATAAAAGAAACATCATAAAAACAATAATATAGGCAAATGTGAAGAACTGATAACTTAGAAAAATAATATCACGAACATCAAGGTATGGATATACAATTTAATTTAAATATATTTCCTTTAGTGTACTGTGCTTCTTTGGCCAAACGGTCCAAGCAGAACCCGAGCGCCGCCTCCTTCCTGCCTCTCACAACCGTCGCGCTGTAGAGCCTCTTCTCAAAATTCTCCATCCACACCGTCTATTTCAAAACACCCCCGAGTTCAGGTGAACACATCGAATACATCCGCTGACCGGCGGCTCAAGAGGGCAAATGCGGCGTTGTAAAAAAAGAAAACATAAATATGCAGCACGCCATCTTCACTTGCCGCTGTGCTCATGTTTATTTATACATAAGCATGCCGGCGGAAAAATAGGCCACCGTGTGCTCAATGAAGCTAAAGGTATAGGGAGCATTGATGCGAGTATAATAATGAAGATATGCAGTGATAATTGTCATAATTACGCTGATAATAATAGTAATGATGATGATGATAATAATAATAACTTTATTTATATAGCACCTCTAAAAACAATGTTTACAAAGTGCTCCACAGAGAGTCAAAGCAAAACAAATGGAATAGCGAGAAACCAATCTTACAGTAAAAAAAAAATATTAAAATAAAAGTAAAAAATAAAAAATAAACAAATTAATTACAAATTAATTTAAAACAGACAAACTAAATTAGGGGAACAAAAGTTCTGCATAAAAAGACTAGATCGCTTAAAAGCTGTTCTATAAAAATGGGTGATTTAAAAGAAGTTACTGATGATGATGATGATGATGATGATGATGACAAAGACTAGAATGATGAATGCCACTTTCTCAGCGTGGGGAGTTTCTTCCTGACTGCAGTGCTGAACTCCACTACACATTAACCTGGTGCGTAATCTCCAGGAATGTTTGTTTGAAATACAGATTGTCCTTTATGTTTACTCCTGCTACCACTGGAAGGCCATATGGCAGAAGGCAGATGTTTTAGTTGTGAACGGAGATGACGATTTGAATATTGTAATGATGGATTCAGACATTCTGAGCTACTTGGGCTATATTTGGAGGAGGAAGAGGCCCCCGCAACAAAGAGGCTCGCACTTCCGTTGGCAGCAACAAGCCGAGTGCATTATGGACGTTACAGATGTTCTCCCTTTTTAGAGAAAGGGAATACAAGATCCAATTGTCTCTGCTTTCTCTGGTCATGTAGCACCAATTAAAAAAAATATATATTTCTATTTCACACCTTGTTTTATGAAAATACTATATTTCCAGCAGCGAAATGATTCTTTATGATAAGATAAACCTCTGCTGTTCTAGTAGGGGAAATTAAATCAAAGACATATCTGTGAAATAAAATTGTACTTAAATTGTGTACTTGAATTTAAAGCCCTTGTTTGGTTTCACAGGGCGGTAAACAGTGTACCTTCTTCTGGACTCTTTTTGGATTTCAGTTTCAGTTTTTCTGCGAAGCAAGAAAATTGGCTGCCAACTGGACACCTGAGCCCTGAAAACGCTTGAAGTTGAAGTGGCCTCTAGGTTTTTGTGACTTTGAGGCGTGACAAAAAGGCTTGGGCTTCAAAGGGGATGCTGTAATCAACAATAAAGAAGAGCAGCAAGAGGTGCTGATTATAGCCCAACCGACATTGGGTTTTTGAGGCCGTTAATGAAATACAAATTTTGTGTGACAAAATCAATACATTGGTCAATCGTATTTTTTTTAAACATAGACACATAGTGTTATCAGCCTTAATACACATCCCTTAGTCATATATTTAAATAATTGTGACAAAGAAAGATATTTTCTGGTGTCAAAATAAACTCTCAAACTATTTGCATTTCTTTACTGCCGGTTCTCGTTATTTGTTGACTAATATATACACTGAAAACTATATATCTGCATGAAGCTAATATAGGCTTTGCTGCTTGGTCTAGCTATATTTTCAGCCCACACTTCACACTGCAATATTAAATGTATCTCTGGTGGACAGTAATTGAGACGGTATTTCTGAATTACTTCAAACATTCATGTATAGACATTCTGTATTTATCAGTCGAAAAATACACCATTTATATATATATTTATATCAATAAATATTTATATATATTTAAATATATATATATATATAAATATATATGTATATATATATAAATATATATTTATATATATATATAAATATATATGTATATATATATTTATATATATATATATTTATGATATCAGAACGTACTTTTTCAGTCCTTGGATCTACTTGACACGACCATAATATTGAAAGTTACTGTAAATACTGTGTACTGAATATGTGCCACATCTGAAGTGGACCCACCAGACCTGGGACTTTATTATAAATACTTTAGACATGTTCATGATGTGTGAACCGGATCTGGCCTCTCTGCCTGCTATTATGTCATTCCTAAATGTTCTCTGTATAGCGCCTGGTGGCTGCCTCAAGGGCGAACTGTGCTCACCACCATAATGGAGAGTGAATCTGAAGCAGTCACCACCTCTTACCTCGGAGGAACCTACCCCATTCATAGGAAGTTATAGAATTGAGAGCTCATTATTCATAATAGCTGGATTGAACCAGCACCACATGTAGCCTGAATCCAAACATGAGGCAAATGTAAAAAATCTGTTTGCTGAATCATATTGGAGTTCTGAAGGGTTGAACAATGAAAGCACGAGGAAGGGCTCTCTGTATAATACTGCACGCTCATCAAGCACACCAGCTAATCATTCTTTGATTCATCATGTGTGAAATCAGCATCTGCACATTATTACATTTCTGCATTTTTGCCATCCAGAGAATGTACCGAAGGAGATTTATCTACTTTCTCAAGCTTTCTGTTGTTTCTGGCTGAAGAGATGACAGTAGTAATGGCATCATAGTCCCCCCTGTTATTTGATCGTATCACAGTTTCTGCTTGCCGTTGAAACTATGGAACCATAAAGTAAACATGTCTCCACAGAACAAACATTTTTAACACCGGAGCGGATTAAAAGCGAACGACAAGGCAGGGATACACTGCTGCGACACAGCTTGTCGTCGCATCGTCTGAGACGGAGGAAGCAGAGAAATGCGGCTTTGATCAATTAGTGAGGAACGTGGCTGGCAGGGTCCTGCATTTTCAGTCTCGACATATCTCTTCCTTCCATATTAGCTTGCTTATTCGATGGTAAAAAGCACAGATCACTTTAATATTGCATTCCTTTCTCTTGCTCCCGACTAATGGCTTAGTGGGGTGTTTTTTCTAGATATTTATATGGACTGATTTTGATAACGGTACGTAATGATATGTCCTTTTCCAGAAACATTTGGTGTTTCGACCCGGCTTTCTCTGAGAAAGGAACGGAGCTGCAGAGAAAGAGGAAAGAAGACCTGAATAGAACTATCAAATAAAGTTGTATCCTGTATGAGTTACAAGTCAGCTTGAGGCCCACATTTGATAAAAAAAGAATGTCTCCCATTGTTTTCTTTCAGCTTACATATATAATAATGGCTCTCAGATGACACATGAAATAAACGTATCCTTTTCACCTCATCATTCCACTGAGCTAGAAATTAGTGTTTTGAAAATAGTAACCAAAAACACAACAATAAAACTCCAATATAAGATACATTCAGTTACGTAGGTGACACTTGATTATTAAAAATAGATTTATTCTTTACGAGTAGAATATTTCTCTGTTTGTTTTCTTCATACATCTGCTCCCAATTAACCTAATATTATCATGTTTGTCTATAGATTATTGTTACTTTTGTTGTTTATGTCTACATTCTCCATCGCATGCCTGTTTGTCCTGGGAGAGGAACTCCTCCTTTGTTCGGTTTCTTTTTTTCTTCTTTTTCACTTACATTTTTTTATTCGTTTAGTAATATAAACATAAAACAAGTAAAAAAATGTCAGACATAAACATAACCATATATATATATACACACATATACATACACATACACCCATACACACACACACGTATATATATATATACATATACACACATACATATACACACGCATACATACACACACATATATATATATATACACATACATATACACACGCATATATACACACACATATATATATATATACACATACATATACACACGCATACATACACAAACATATATACAGTATATATATATATACATATACACACGCATACATACACAAACATATATATATATATACATATACACACATACATATACACACGCATACATACACACACATATATATATATACATATACACACACATACATACACACACGTATATATATACACATACACACACACATACCCCCCCCCCCCCAAAAAAAACAAAAAAACAACAACAACAAAAAGTAACCCCGGCACCCCCTTAATTATCTTTTCCTTGTAAGTGTGTACTTTGTTCGGTTTCGGATGTTTCTCCCTTTTTCTCTTCCTGCAATACACACTGCAAATCCCATTGAGGCCAATTTGAGATTTGCTTTTCAACTTTTGGTTCATTGGGATTCTTGGTTGTGCCAGTGTCCGTGTTCATAAAACAAAATCATGTATTGGCTAATAAATCAGCCAAAAACCAATAAAAGGCACGTCAGCATCTCCTCCCGACCGTCACAATCTCTCATCCTCTCAGTCCCACCATCGCTCGCTCTGGCGGTCTATATCAGCGGGAAGCTAATGGTGATGGTCAAACCCGGCTTCTTCTGTTTCAAGGGCCTCTTCTCTTGCCAACACAGTCAAAACTGTGGAACAACAGATCATTACCGCTTGTCCACATGTAGCCTTTGCACCTGAGAGAGCAACATGAGCCGAGTTGTCCTTGTCCGTGTGGTAAAGCAGCCCCTGAATGCAACAGCTTTGTCTCAAAAACATCCAATAAACTCTGAAACTGATGTCAGCGAAGAAGTGTCCTTGCAGAACTTGTCTATAATAATAACTAGAATGGGCACTCGGTAGAGCGCATACCTTCGCATTTCACACGATTGGGCATTGAATTATGAACATGTTGGCATTAGTTGCATGCCAATTGGATAAAAATTGACCGTGCTATGGTAAAAAGAAGATTTTGACCTTTTCATGACCTTGACCTTGACCTTTGACCAAAATCTAATCAAATGGTCCCCGGATAATAACCAATCATCCCACCAAATTTCATGCGATTCAAGAAGATGTTGACCTTTTTCATGACCTTGACCTTTGACCCGATCAATCCCAAAATCTAATCAAATGGTCCCCAGATAATAACCAATCATCCCACCAAATTTCATGCGATTCGGTTTACAACTTTTTTTGTTACGCGAATAACACGCATACAAATAAATAAATAAATACACGGCGATCAAAACATAACCTTCCGCATTTTCAATGCGAAGGTAACTAGTTTGCCAGGGGTTTGTTATGTGAGCTGAGCTGCTATCTAGCATTTTGCAATCCATCCATTCTCCATACAACCATCCTGTTGTGTCCACTATAATATTAATATTGACAAACACATTCACACCAACACACCATTCAGTCTCCAGCTCACCTGCAGACTCCCGGTGCCTTGACTTATATCCGTGTTATTTATTTACAAGCCTTTCCATCCACTCAACCGTCCCTCAAAAATATCTGGACTTACGTTTCAGAGAGGTTAAAGACCTTCTGGGAATCCCCACTCAATATGCGGTACGTGATCGGGTCGTTTTCTCTGTCTGTAGCCTGGGGAAGGAATGGGAAAGCAGGATCTTGAAGATAAAATAGTGCCATTAAAGTTGAAGGCTATGAGATATGACAGCTGAGCCACACACATGCTCAACTGGAGTGAAGGTGATCATATTGTATGATGGAGAATGAAATGTGAAATGTGTGAAAAATGTGTTGCTGCCTGAAACTACAATATATCTTCATGTATTTAAATATGTCACACAACTGGAGCATCATACTGAATGCCTCATTTAATTCCACATTTTCTTATCTGCCTCTGTGTGTGTGTGTGTGTGTGTGTGTGTGTGTGTGTGTTTGGTTCGCGACTCACCTGCAGATTCACCAAAATAGCTCCTATCCTCATGGCCTCGCTGACTTCCAGGTTGTAGACGCGCAGAGGGAAGCGTGGGGGGCTCTGGTTGTTGGGAGGCAAAACCTCAATGTACACTGTAGTGATGGAGCTCCTGGCAGAAATAGAAGCACACGTTACCCCACGGACCGCACCTTTACGAGCACTGAAGTACCCACGACATCATAACAAAAAAAGGTCCGATACACAATTTGGTAAGAGAAAAAAAACTCAACAGGTTTTTCGTTGCATTCATTTAAACCCTCCTGTTACCTTTATATTTACTGACATATTTTACCCTCGGGGTCAATTTGACCCCAGCAATTAAAACCTCCAGAAAATTATTAGAATTAATATTGTTTCCCAAGTTTAAGTGTGAGGTACTTTATGTTTGTATGTTGACTACCTAAATAGCCCTTTAAATAAATAAAAAAGTTGATATTTCTTATTTGTTTGACACAGTGAAAAACAGCCTGGGGTCAAATTGACCCCAAAGAACACCGACATTAAATATTGAATGGGGTCAAATTGACCCGAAAGTAAAGGGAGGTTAAAAACATTGAATGGGGTCAAATTTACTCTAAGGTAACAGGAGGGTTAAACATTGAATGGGGTCAAATTGACCCTAAGGTAACAGGAGGGTTAAGTGGGACATCAAACACAAAACAGGCCTTTCATTCCTGACTGTTCATTGTTTTCTCATTTTTTTAATGTGAGAAATCTTTTGTGAAACGGCTGTGAAGTCGCATTCTTTGAAGATGACGACGGTTGTAACTATTTTGTGACTCACGAGCCAAACAGTCGATAATGTATGAAACATATTTCACCATAATCAGCGATAAATGGAGCAGGACCATCTGTTTAGTTTGAATCCCGACAGCGTGTCCGAATTATTACGACATCATAATAAAACGTATCTCGTCGCCTTGCATTATTTTGAATACATATTAAATAAAATAATTATTTAACCCTCCTGTTACCTTGAGGGTCAATTTGACCCCATTCAACGTTTAATGTCGGTGTTCTTTCGGGTCAATTTGACCCCAGGCTGTTTTTCACTGTGTCAAACATATAAGAAATATCAACTTTTTTATATATTTAAAGGGCTATTTAGGTAGTCAACAAACAAACATAAAGTACCTCACACTTAAACTTGGGAAACAATATTAATACTAATAATTTTCTGGAGGTTTTAATTCCTGAGGTCAAATTGACCCCGAGGGTAAAATATGTTAGTAAATGTAAAGGTAACAGGAGGGTTAAAAAAACACGTGCTGGTAGCTTCTCTGAAACCAGGAGAATGCGAGTTCTGAACTCGAACACATCCGCAACAAACCTTTAAAAAAAAAAAGTAGCACATCGTACATCACACTGAAAGAAGACAACTGCATTCTAGTGATGATGACATTTTGTTCTCTCGTATTTTTACAGAAATCACACAGGAGAAGAGAGCGAGTGTGAAATACCTCCTCTGGGTCTCCGGTGCGTTGTCAGAGGCCCTGACAGTGAGCGCGTAAGACCGGCCCACTGTGAGAGCGACACCGGGCGCCACAGTGATGCGTCCGGTCCGATTGCTAATGACGAAATGCCCCTGGTCACCAGCCAGTATATCATAGGTCACCTGACCGTTCAGACCCTCATCAGCATCTGTTGCTGTTAACTGGAAACACGGAGGGAGAGAAAGAGACATACACATTATAGTACCTTGATACTTCTATCCATGCTTTGGAGTTTTGAAGGCGGGTTTCTGCACGGCTGACGGTAACATGATTGCTGGACCAGTCAAGCAGTACATTTCTCCCAGTAGGGGGTTGTTGCCAGCTCATAGCAGAATACATGTCGTTGCCCTATTGTCGACTAATTTTGTTTGTTTGTTTGTGTATTTTATTCAGTCAATCAAATCAAATACAATACAATATTATTCTATATAATATACAAAAGAGAAAGACTGAAAAGGTATAGGTAGAAGCAAAAAATGCTTATAAATTCCTATCCTGAATTAAAATCAAAATAAATCAGAAAATTAATATAAAATAAAGAAAAAACAACAAACAAAATAAAAAACTAAATATATTTATATATACTACCACATACATCTTCCATATAAATACATTTTTAATCACATTTATAACTCTCAAGAATTGTTTTATAAATAATTCCCTTGAAAACCCAAAAGGAGTTCACCATTCTTACATCCATTTCAACATTATTCCATAATTGGACTCCTACAACAGAAATACATCTTCTTTTAATCCCTTTTTTAGCCTTTTGTACCGTGAACTTACAAACATCTCTCAAATCATATTTACACTCATGGATTGAAAATAAACGTTGTACACAGTAACAGAAACATCATCTTTGTTTCATGTGAAGATAGGAACAATCGGTTGGCATTTAGTTGAAAATAAACACACTACTGACAATTTATTTCTGCCGGTTGCAATATCCTGACTCCCTGTGATTACAGTTTTGAAGTTTATATTAAATGGAATTAATTTCATGCTACATTTCATATCAGATGGATGACAAAGATGTGGAAAAACATATTCTAAAAGATGAAGAAAGCATAATAACATGTCATTTTGTTATGAAATGAATTAAGCGGCCACATTTTCATTTAAGCCCATTAGGCATCCCGTTGTTTGTAATTATGAACTCTGGTTTCGTTGGCTTTTATCTGGAAGGCTTTGCAACTTTAATCCACGCTGCCCAGACCTCCTTTTTCCTGCTCCTGACATGAGAGTAAAAGCGTTTGCATCAAATAAGCAGCAGCATCCTCCGGTGGGCCTGCAGCGCTCATAAACTGCTTATAAAAATCGGTTCAACGGTCATACCCGACACTCTGTGACCCCTGGCCCCATTTCAGGGAGGGCGAAACGGCAGATTTTTAAGACGGATCAACCATGACCTTTTCCGACTCTGATGTTTTTTTTAGAGGCTGTGCTGAGAGGACAGATCCACCGAAGGACCAGAAGATCATGCTGCAACTAATACACTTGCACATGTAAATAAGGAAGTCTTGTGTTTTGATTAATGCATATAGAAAGATAATTTACAAGTGGATATTAGGGAGGAATATTCCGATTAATGTATTAAGAAGCATAGACAAGTATGATCACTGTATTATACGTGTAACTGTAATGTTGATTTTCTAAGTTTTATTGTTATCACAACTGTAGGATGTGGACAGTATGAATGAGATTGGTTTTATTGTGGTAGAGGTGCGTTTCCCTTGAGATCCTAGCTGGTTTCCTGTTTAGGCTCTTATTCTGAAGTCTAAAACCGGGGGTAGGGCTCTAAACCGGAAGCGGAAAGCAGCCGTTACCTCTCTTGGCGCGAAGCTCGGTCTCTTTTGAAATGCTGAGCAGGAGAGAGCACGCCATCGGGGTGGTGAGTGAGAACAACACACAAACTGGGAGCTTTAAGCTCACTAAATGGAGACATTATCTACTAATCTTATTTGCGAGACATTAGATTGGCTGTCTGATTATTGGAGGTCGACAGAAACTTTAAAGCAACCAGAAATCACTGTCAAATAAATACTCTTAAATGCATCCCTAGTGTTGAGACTTCTTCCACAAAACACATACACTACCGTTCAAAAGTTTGGGGTCATCCAGACAATTTCGTGTCTTCCATGAAAACTCACTTTTATTTCTCAAATGAATTGAAAATTGAATAGAAAATATAGTCAAGACATTGACAAGGTTAGAAATAATGATTAATATTTGAAGTATTAATTTTGTTCTTCAAACTTCAAGCTCAAAGGAAGGCCAGTTGTATAGCTTATATCACCAGCATAACTGTTTTCAGCTGTGCTAACATAATTGCACAAGGGTTTTCTCATCAGATATTAGTCTTCTAAGGCGATTAGCAAACACAATGTACCATTAGAACACTGGAGTGATAGTTGATGGAAATGGGCCTCTATACACCTCTGGAGATATTTCATTAGAAACCAGACGTTTCCACCTTGAATAGTCATTTACCACATTAACAATGTATAGTGTGTATTTTTGATTCATGTTATCTTTATTGAAAAAACAGTGCTTTTCTTTGAAAAATAAAGACATTTCTAAGTGACCCCAAACTTTTGAACGGTAGTGTAGCTCCATCCAGACTCTTTTGAACACTTTAAAATCGTTATGGTTATTTACTTTGGGAATGAAAGAATGTGTCCGTGAGATATTCTGTGCCGGGACCGGGACAAAGACAGAGGCGTGAATCAGAACGGCAGAGCAAGAGAAGAAAGGCGGGTGAGCGATCGACGGATCGATTACCTGTAGCACCGTTTCCCCCGGCTGCATGTCGGTGAACACCTCCACGCTGTAGGAGACCTCGGCGAACGTTGGCGTGTTGTCATTGGCATCGATGACCAGGATGTTGACAGTTGCTGGGACGCTCTGCTGGACACCATCTGACACCACCATCTGCAAACACCGAGAAAGAGATGTACATAGTCGAGCTTCAGAAACTGGAGTCGAGTAAACAAATGCCGTCCCTCGAAATATATCCCGGAGAGCCGATTCTTCTAGGCAGGCGTATGCTTCCAGGACGGTTCCGCTTTGACGAGACAACGAATCAGACCGCAACTCGTTTCTGCCACCGCCATCAAGTCACTCACACTTTGCGTCTGCTGATTTCTCATACACTTAGGCCACATTTACACATAGCCGGGTATTTACAGAAACGAATATTTCTGCCCCTCCGTTTTCAAAAATAACGTCGTACACATAAGGTCGTTTTCAAAAAAGTTTCTGTTTATATGAACCAGCATAAATACGCCCCCGGGCGCCGTCATAACTATGCCAAACCTGTAGTCGGCAGTGTAACGAGAAGGATGAAGACATGCAAACCAATCAGAATTCTCAAAACCAACAACAACTACGAAAAACATGATCAACTTCCTTTTCCTTTCGAGAGTAAATATGGCGCGAGGTTCATTTGTATGGACAGACAGCGAAGTGGAGCTGCTGCTTCGAGTCGCCTTAGATTATAAGGCAAATAAAGCACTCGATAATGTGGATTGGGAATCATGCCAAACTAAATATAGGGATATGTTGGCATTGTTCTTAGAACAGTACCCGTCCGAGACCTCCGAGGAGTATCCTCATGTCAAGGAGGAAATAACTCGGGCGCACCTAAGCAAACTAACTGTAAACATCGGACGCTCACATGACGTGAAGCATTTTTAGTCGCATACTGTGACGTTTGACAACCTAAAACTCCGTTTGACCTAGTTCACACGCAAACACAAAAACTGAGTTTTCAGAAATCTCCACTTTGGCCGGAGTTTTTAGAAATGATCGTTTTCCGTGATAAAACCTCCGTTTGTGTGTAAATGAAAGGCCAAAACGCATGAAAATATATGCGTTTTCCCATCGTGTAAACGGGGTCTTAATCGGAAGCGCCTTTTCCGGAGATGAGAGGAGAGTGTAACACCCGGTTCTGTTTCTCCTGTGTTCCGTGTCTCCTATGTCTCCTCTGTGTCTTCTCTGTCTTAATTGTTTAATTCCCTGCACCTGCCCTCAGTCACTCTCGTCTCGTTAGTGTCTGATGTCGTACACCTGTGTTTCCCCCCCTATATATTGTGTCAGTCTTTCCCTTGTCTGCTGTCGGATTGTCGTCTCTAGTTCCGTGTCTTTTCCCCGTCGTCCTGTCTGTCGATCTGATCCTGCCTGCCTGCCTGCCCTGACTGACGATCCTCTGCCTGCCCCTTTTGGACCTTGTTTTTTGGTAAACTGTTTGCCTCATTAAAGAGTGCTTTTTTGTTATTTATATTGAATCCAGCCTGTCTCTCTGCGCCTGAGCCTCACCCCGTCACAAAGACCTGACAGAGTGAGCTTGTGCAGTACGACGCCGGCCTGGAGGATCGTTTGCAAACTCGATGTACATTTGTCCTCTCCGGCTCTGATGTCCCGGACTTGGCAGGGAGAAAGAAAATGCACTAAGTCGAGGCACAAATGAAGTGCACTAACAGCAGCAGGAAACACCGTATACGTTTCCCGTTGGGCAAATTGCTTTTCCACAAGCATTTGCACTTATCTCTGACGTGGAAATCACGTGACGCCGCGCCTTCAGTGGCAGCGACACATTCACCGTGAGGCCGTTGTACAGAAACGCACGATAACATGCGCGACAGCAGCTACTTTCAGCTCCCATCAAACAGCGTCTCTGTTCTCCAGCCAGCCCCGGGAGAGAGATGCCAGACATTGTTTGGGCGCCAAGAGAGATTTGGATTCACCGAGTCATCGCAACTGTATTGACACGCCGTACTTATACACGTGCCGACACGTCTATGCACACACACACGGAACAAATGTCAAGCCTCCTCCTCACACAAACAGTCAGATGTGACACAAAACATAAACCTAACAATCTCTGAAGGCTCGTGTTTATCCTAATTGGATCCGTGTGCTCGCTCTCCCTTCAGTCCAGGATACGCTGAGTAATTATAGAATCGAGTCGATGCTGGCATTGATGACCAATTTCTCTCAATGACGATGTCTGAAATAACATGTTCAGAAAGCCAGAGCCCCGACGCCATTATCGTAAAAACACTGAATTAACACGCTTTTGATACAACTCGGAAAGCATTGCATTCACCTGTTATATCTGATAATATAGCAAATTAAGGTTATCAACAGGAAATACCATGCAACAATTCAGCTAAAAAACATGCAAAGTATACAACAAATTAGTTAATGATATTAGCATGTGTAAGGGCCAAATGCATGATTTCATTTGTTATAATAATTTAGTTTAAAAAGGTAACTGAAGATAAATCTTTTTTCATTATGATTTGAAAGAATGTTTAGGTTAACATATATCATTTAGTTTTGTATTTAAAAGCTGAATAACCTGCGTGTTGGACTGACAGTCCAGATTTGAGCTCAGAGATGTTGGAAGCAACATAGTTTTTTGACCGTGTGAACATGTAACTCTACGTTTTCTAGTAAACATTTTTTATGGAAGAACTAGTTGTCTCACTCGCGTGTCAATTAATAGTTTTTAAGACTGAACTCAAAATTGTGGTACAGAAGACCCAGAACTATACGGAGTGCCACTACAGCATGTGTAGCATTTGCTCTGACATATCAAGTTGAACATTATCAGAATTCAAATAATCAAACTTTCATAAGTGCAAATTCACCAGGACTGCCTTCGCTTTTGTTGTATATCACAGATTTGTTGAACTTTGCAAAAGAACACCAAATACAGTCACAACACCATAAACCATGAACCATAAACCAACCCTGGCTGGTTGCAAAAAGTTGTTAGACGACTTTGAATGCAGCACGTTTCAAAACTCACGAATCTTCGATAACGTTCAGTTAAATGGTCCAACACACCTGCATATAAGACACCCTGGAGTGTAAAGCCTTTGTAGTTAAGTGCGTAATACTTTAATTGTTATGTTTTGATCGCCGTGTATTTATTTATTTATTTGTATGCGTGTTACTCGCATAACTCAAAAAGTATTAAACCGAATCGCATGAAATTTGGTGGGATGATTGGTTATTATCCGGGGACCATTTGATTACATTTTGGGATCGATCAGTTCAAAGGTCAATATCAAGGTCATGAAAAGGTCAAAATCTTATTTTTACCATAGCACGGTCAATTTTTATACAATTGGCATGCAACTAATGCCAAAATGTTCATAATTCAATGCCCAATCTTGTGATATGCGAAGGTATGCGCTCTACCGAGTGCCCATTCTAGTTTTAAATGTTTTTTTAGTTGTTTTTTTAAAGGCACCCAGCACATAACAGCGATGGCCAGCAGCTCAGCTGTAGTGGGCCCTGGCACCGACTCCTCCTCTTCACACCATCTGTGTGTTTCTACCAACAGGTGGCAAAGCAGGTCATGGCCTCAGGAGCTCGAGCCGGTTTCACTGATCCTGCTTTGGTCACTGTCTCTGCTCAACCAGTAAACAGTTGGCCAAAAGGCTTTTCAAGTGCCCGATGAAACTCTGTCCGCTCTAGTCAGAATGCATCCTCCTGAGCTTAAAAGAAAGAAAGAAAAACAGCATTTGAGATCCTGATACCCCAGACAGGAGAAAGAAACCAACTTTCCACAAACACATGTGCCCTGTCCCAATCAACCCGTCCAAACTTAGCATTACATCTTAACGTGATTTGAATCCTCCCTGTTCAGAAACTCGCACACACTCCAGGGAAACAACCCCACAGAGCTCGCTGTGGGTTTGCCGTTGCTCTCGAAACCAGAAGGAAACCCCCGGATGTAGGGAGCAACTGTATTTCACAAGATGCTGAGCAGCAGAGCAGAAACACGTCACTTTGGTGAGCCGGGATGTTGACTTCAATGTAACAGCAGTGGAAAAAGAAACTCAAACAAGCCCAGTAAAAACACCACACAGCGAGGAGATTAATAAAACATTAGAAAGATGACTTCTGAATCCTAATGGAACATGAAAGTAACTGCAGAGTTCAGTGAGATTGAACCATCTCATATATTATAGAATTAGAGAGTTCCCACAAAATAGACTCTTTATATGTTGCTTTGAACAAATAGTTTGACATGTTGGAAAAATGCTTATTTGCCTTCTTGCCAAGAGTGTGACTGTTTGAAATATCTGTAACCAAGTTGTATTTTCACTGTAGAATGTAAAGATACAGTACGACTTACATTTGCCCCACAAGCAAAAGCCAGTTAAGAATCACATTCATCAATTTGGCAGAGCAAGTAAGGAAAGTGCTGCAAATACAGAAGTCACAAGCCAATAGAGAAACCCTTCACGACATCAGGACTACGCTCAAACTAAAATGACTTAAGAGCTGACCCAGCTCATTTGCATATACGGACACGTAAATGTCACACATAAATAAATGAAGAAATAGGTGTGGACACATAAATAGAGATATAAATAAATGAAGAAATACAGAAATGTAGAAATATATTTATTTAATGATGTCCTGTTGTTATAACTTATATGTATTCATTCCTGTATTTGATTATTTATTGATACATTTATTTAAGCATTTATTTATACATTTATTTAAGCATTTATTTATTTATTCATTTATTTATTTATTCATTTATTTATTTATACATTTATTTAAGCATTTATTTATTTATTCTTGTATTTATTCATGCATTTCTTTATTTATACTTAAGTCATTTTAAGTCCTCCATAGATGGGTTTCTCATTCGCTTTGTCTAAAGAAATAAGCTTTTCGTAAAATTACAGTATCTAAGCTTTATATAGTATAACGTAAGATCAACATTCCATAATAAGTGGCTTTTTTAATTAACTCAAATTATTAAACCATAAAGGTCTGATGTGCCTTTGGCTTACCTTTTGATGGACATTTGAAAATTCAAGTGAACAGGCTGTTTAACTTCCCTGCTATTTGACTCCTGATAAAGGTCATATTCTTCTAAAAGTGTCAGGTCAGCTTTGTATCTTGAAGTATAGCGCTAACCTGTGGTTTCTATTAATATGGACAGAATGGGAGACGTAGGTCAAAGGGCTGTTGTGGCGTCTTGCAGATAGCTTCCCCCGAGTCCGATGCCTACCGTGAAGGTATACGACATCTGCTTCTCCCGGTCCACGGGTTTGATGAGCCTCAGGTGGCGGATTATCCCCGTCGGGGTCAGCCTGAAGATCGTAGCGTAATCATCCAGGGTAATCTTCAACATGGGGTCTTTCGTCTTCCAACAGAAAGATATACAAAAATAATTATATTACCATCGTGACATGAGCGTTTCGTCATTGTTCCAAGGCCGCAGCTGTGGGGCTGAAACCCCATCAAACGGAACATTCTGATCTACCAAAGAGTTGCTGGCAGCTTTCTCATCCGTCTTCAGGAGACGGTGGAGAGAGAGAGTCGAGGACGGAACCAGAAACCGATGTTGCAATAAAGAAAAGACACGAGGAAATTACTTGTGCTGAAACCACCTGCACCCATCATAGCCTCTGCTCTTTTAGGGAAAGTCCACATTAAGCAGTCGACAAAAAGGTTGGATTTCTACAGCATTTTGAATAAGAGACACGTACTTGAGGTGTGTCATAACCGCTATCGTTAGATTGGGTTAACAATTGGGTTAACAATCTAACCTTTGGGCCACTGTGGTCCATTGCTTGGAGTCGGCTTTGATTCACATCGATCAATGAGTCCTCTTAAGATGGTAAACATCAGGACCGGGTGGCTTATTGATTTGAGCTATCACTGTTTCCACTCCAATTTGATTCCTTAATCTTTTCCAAAGGCAGAGTAAAGGGATATTTGAAAAGATGAACTCGAGATAGTGGGCTATTGTTTTGACTGTGTGTGTGTGTGTGTGTGTGTGTCTAAGTGCAGTCAGGGTGCGGGGGGAGGAGTTCAAATCGTTCTCTGGCTGGTGGCACACGCAAACACGCACCCACACAATCACACCGTTTGTTAAATGTGTCACATGTTTGTGTGTTTCAAACCTCCCACTTCATCCAACTTCAATCAATCCATAAAAGAAATCACAACTCTTATGAAAAGCGCTCAGTTGGTAATCAAAGAGAATCATTGTGTAACTTTTTACTGAGGAAACCACAGCAACACATCCGTCTGCATGTTAAGACGAACAACACAGCACAGCAAACCACTCCAAACACACACACACACACACACACACACTCCCATTAGGATACAAAAGTATCTCGATGAATCTACACACCCCCATCATTACCGGAGAGCTGTACAGTATTTAATACACTGTTTATGAAATTTCGCAACAGCAGAAAACATCATTTCTGCTGTTGCGAACACACTGAATGTCTCCAGCAGTAATGGGTGCTCAGTATTTTGTTTTACTTTTGCAAAGTGATCATGAATTCAATGTAGGGATGTCCCAAGTCAATTTAATCAAGGCTTTTTTTAATGGATCTGTGTTTGAAAAGTAAAAACGATCCACTTCTTTATTACCTTATTGTGCTCCAAGTATGTCGGCCTATTTAAAATATGTTGATTCAGATTCATTGGCGGCGTTTTGTCCATGTTTCCATTACGGCTGCTGATTTGAGTTTTATCATTACGCTTTTGTTAATGCGTTGCAAATCTCTACATCGATCTGGTTTATTCTCTTTAATAAACTTTTTTTTTTATTTATTAGAAAGAAAGAGAAGAAAAAAACAATATTGTCAAATGTCCTTGCACTTCTCTAATCTATAGAGTGAATTAATCGGTCAGAGTTATACTTTAAAATGAATACTGATACTGAAACGGACAGTGAACATCATGTCCATGTCCATTTCCATGCAATAATATTAATGATAATATCATAATAATAATATTATAATAATAATAATAATATTATAATAATAATAAAATAACAACAATAATAATAATAAAATCATAATAATAATAATAAAAAATCATAATAATAATAAAATACTACTACTAATAATAATAATAATATTCGTGGGACTTTTAATGCATCCACAGTTGCCAGAAGCTCAGAGTTGTCTCGTCTTGAGCTTGTCTATGCCCACAAGACGACTCGGACCTGTTCGGCTTGAGGCACGCATGAATTTTTGTGGCCTCTCCGGCTGCACCCGGCTCTACTTTTGAGGGAACCTGCTGGTCATCTCAAACACGTCTCATGGCTTTACAAAGTCCTGCGGTCCTCCTTGTGTAACAGTTATGCTCACCGATCAGAAGTGGTCTAAGGCGACAACTCATACGACAACGAAACTGAACTGAAGCTTAACTCTATTCCGGAAATCAAATCGCAATATCTTTCCGAAAAAAATCTCAATTACATATTTTCCTAAAATCGCTACGCCCTGGTTTAATGGGCAACTTAACAGAAGACATCAGATTCAATTATTAATACGCACACTGACAATTTGCCAGAGTGTGCAAAGAAAATACTTCTCAGATACATCAAGCCAAACAAAAAAAAAGCATTTAACCTTGAGTGGTGAGGAAGAGAAGTTTGCTAAATCCTGTCCAAACATTCCCCACACTGACACTTCTTCCTTTCTGCAAAGATATTACTCAAAACATTGCAGGAAGCTTTTCATAACATATTGTAAGTGCCCAATTAAAGCTGTGGCACAGGATTAACGGAAAACTATTAAGCAGTCACATTACTGAATTGAATTGGCTTTACTGGTATAAATCGAGGCCCACTTTAAGCTATCCAGTGTGCAGAGAGTCGCTCTAATATGGAGGGAAACATCAATATTAAATGAATCCCTCAAAAGATACTCGATATTGAAAAGGACTAAAGTTTGATAATAGGAGCAAGAAAAAATAATTTAACCGGGACATCCCTAATTTACAATCTGTGTGTGTGTGTACATGCAATTGCACCTAGAAGCAACCCCTTTACCTACAGGTGTATCACCAGGAGCCAGCTACAACAAGGGGAAACATACAGCAGGAGAATGACTCGTGAATTAGTGGTTTGTTACTTTTTTTTTTGTGAGCGCACAATAAAAACTCATGAAAATCAATATTTAATCACACGACAAGTGCTTTCTGCGTGTGTGCACACATGCATGGGTGGACAAGTGTAAAGTGTAGGCAACTGTGAGCATAGCCGGGTAAAGGCTCTTTCTTTCTACCTCCTCAATGTCATTATCCAGAGCGATGATTCCCAGTGGGGCGGTGAGGTTGGCACTGGCTGAGATAGTCGTACCCACTGGGGAGGACTCGCTCACGTATCCCAGATAGGTGGCAAAATGGAAATATGGAGCCTGGTTGTTCTCATCCAGGATTTCGACAATGAGGTCGGCATAGGCTGGGAGGGGGTGACCGTTGTCCTGTTCGGCCTGAAATTAAAAACAAAAGAGAGCAAAGAGAGAAAGTGAAAGTCAAATACCGACAAGCGAAGACGGGCTGTAATTACTGCCGGAGATGTATTATTAGAAAGTACTAATAAGTCCTCGGGTGATGGGAGCAATGCTGTCCCAACTCTGACGCAGGGGCAGAAAGCAATCATTTCTCAGAGTGAAATTTTAATTAAAAAAATGGACTTACTGTAATTACCGGGGCACTTAACGCAAACACGATCATTTGTTGGGGCAAAGGCAGTAATTAGTAGCTCTTGCTGCACCGTTGAGTGGGTGACCGGTGATGGAGGGAGGCTCAATGGAAATGTTACTCACTGAGCCAGCGCCAGAACTGACGAATAAACAAGGTTACTAGAGCGGTCCGTCTCGATTAACTACACTGAGCTGAGGCTCTGTTTTGACTGTGAGCTCGAGTGAACCCTGTAAACGGTCTGATGGGACAAAATCCCAGTCGACACCTCCCTTCATCTCTTCGGCAACTTCATATCTCTCTCCAAAAACTGGCACGCGGCAACCAGCCGTGGAGCGCAACTCATTTAAATGTCACAGTTGATATAAATAGTACGATTGAAATGACTCAAACAGGGAAGGCTCTGTTCACGACAAAACCAGCAACGTTCTCCAAGATATACCACATGTAATCAATGTACTTTCTTAGTATATCAAATATTACAACATACAGGGTCAATGGACAAACTAAATGTTTTAAAAAACAGCTTCGTAAACTCCCAGAGCTGTCCACTCCAAATAAAATGCATGAATGAAATGTTGACTCACCTGCAGCCAAACCCCGTTTGTGCCACGTTCAGTGGAACGCGAACAGAACCGTCACCAACATGTAAACACTCCTTTCCCCTCGTGACATGACATTTTCAGTAGCTCAGTACATTACCACAAATCAGAATGTGTGTTTTTCCAGCTTTTAAAGCTGTAAGGAAGAAACTTTTTTTTTAAAAAGGCTGCATTTTTACCCGAGTCGTGTCCGGGGAGAGCCGACCTCACGAGTGCGGTCTGCTCAAGCCGTCACTGCAATCTTTCCTCTCCGCACATGTGACTATTGGCTCCCACACTGGGGTGTTTCATATACACTACCGTTCAAAAGTTTGGGGTCACCCAGACAATTTCGTGTCTTCCATGAAAACTCACTTTTATTTATCAAATGAATTGAAAATTGAATAGAAAATATAGTCAAGACATTGACAAGGTTAGAAATAATGATTCATATTTGAAGTATTAATTTTGTTCTTCAAACTTCAAGCTCAAAGGAAGGCCAGTTGTATAGCTTATATCACCAGCATAACTGTTTTCAGCTGTGCTAACATAATTGCACAAGGGTTTTCTAATCAGATATTAGTCTTCTAAGGCGATTAGAACACTGGAGTGATAGTTGATGGAAATGGGCCTCTATACACCTATGGAGATATTTCATTAGAAACCAGACGTTTCCACCTAGAATAGTCATTTACCACATTAACAATGTATAGAGTGTATTTTTGATTAATTTAATGTTATCTTTATTGAAAAAACAGTGCTTTTCTTTGATAAATAAAGACATTTCTCAGTGACCCCAAACTTTTGAACGGTAGTGTACATTAAGGCGTTGAAAATTCCGATGGTAAGGGGGGAGTAAGGCGATATCAGTCTATGCCATGACCTGGAATCAGTTATGCATATTTGCTCGATTTCACTGGGCGTGTGTTGCAGAGAACCGATACAACTGATACCGCAACAGGAGAATATAGTTCTGCAGCTAAACGTCTGGTGTGGAGATCATGTGACTGCACAGCCCTGCTACACTCTTCTGCAGCTTTGGCGCATCAAGTCGACTTTTAATATTTGTATTGGTATCGCCACGGTACGCCAGCCTCTCTTTTCCAAACATCTACCTTTTTTTACGTTCGTTGAGTGATAATAAAGATCACCCCCCACTGCACTGACCCAGAGATCCAATCTGCTCACATTATCACCGGAGGGGAAAAGGGCTGTCATCGACAGACAGCGTGGGGGCGCCGGGCTGTTCGTGGCTCATTTCCTCGACATTGACGCACAAAAATGTGTTGGTCTGAGAGAGAGAGGACAGGATGGAGGTTTACAGTGCTCCCTTGTGATTTGGCTCTTTAGCGGTGTCCCTATTTCTGGGAGGCGTTGCTAAATGACCTGCGCTCCACGGGAACCTGCCGCAGATTCACTGCCTTCGTCGCTCGTCTTCATTTCATCATTCGGACTCCATAATGACTTTTTGAACAACAGCAGATGCGTTTTCTGAAATATTCTTGAGACGATGCAGCTCGTTCCATGACTGTATTTTGTTGTGTCCGAAAGCCTTAGCTATGTGGGGGAATTGATGTCCCGTTACCTTGGCAGAGATTAAAAGTCGTTGACGCACGGTTCGTCTTATAACACGTTATTATATGAATATTCAACAAGTTCACAAGAAATCAACCATGAACTGAGTACAACACGGCATGAACAGAGCCGGATCCCGGACCCTCCGAGTGAGAATGTCAGGGTTAATGCTTTCAGAGACGCCCAGAGTTACAAGAAACATCTCAGTCTACACCCCTCCTCCTCTGCGTTATCGATCATGTTTGACCTGTCTCCTGATATAACACATCAGTCATCATTATTATCCCGTCCTGACCCAGTCCCAGCTTTCTCATCACCCCCACAGAGAAAATGTTATATCCACAGAGTACCACAAGTTAATAGGTACACTACCGTTCAAAAGTTTGGGGTCACTTAGAAATGTCTTTATTTTTCAAAGAAAAGCACTGTTTTTTCAATAAAGATAACATTAATCAAAAATACACACTATACATTGTTAATGTGGTAAATGACTATTCTAGGTGGAAACGTCTGGTTTCTAATGAAATATCTCCAGAGGTGTATAGAGGCCCATTTCCATCAACTATCACTCCAGTGTTCTAATGGTACATTGTGTTTGCTAATCGCCTTAGAAGACTAATGTCTGATTAGAAAACCCTTGTGCAATTATGTTAGCACAGCTGAAAACAGTTATGCTGGTGATATAAGCTATACAACTGGCCTTCCATTGAGCTTGAAGTTTGAAGAACAAAATGAATACATCAAATATTAATCATTATTTCTAACCTTGTCAATGTCTTGACTATATTTTCTATTCAATTTTCAATTCATTTGATAAATAAAAGTGAGTTTTCATGGAAGACACGAAATTGTCTGGATGACCCCAAACTTTTGAACGGTAGTGTATATAACAGGACAATAACATAGGATTTCTCCTCCGACATGCACCACATACTTGGCTGCATCAGAGCACTCTCAAGATACCAAAGTCTCATTCTCACTTCCCTGCTCCTCGGAGTCCTTGAGCAACACGTCCTCCCTATCTCGATGACCGAGGTCGATACGGTTCCCGCAGTGCCTCCCCTCCTCACACATCTCTCCATCGAGCTCGGTGTGCTCCCGCTTTGAACTTTCTCCATTCCCTTAGCTATGCACAATCTTCCCGAAAGACATGCCAAACGCCTATCAGATGATCAATCGCCCCCCGTCTTCTTCCACTTGTGGAAATCAGCTCGCGCTCTCATCTCTTTGCTCCGCAGCGACTCTGGTAAACAGCAGGTTTACACGGCGCTCGGAGGTGTCTAGAGGTTAGTGACGGCTGGGTTGCAAAGTTCATCGGCACCGCTGCTCGACCCAAGCAGTAACGAGGCAATCCGCGACGCTGCTCTAAATTAGGATTCGAGGTTAAGTGTGGCAGCCTCTCCTCTTGCCGAGTCCATGAATCATAACATCTTTTTCAACCCTCAATCTCCAAAGCAGCTAAAGATAAGCTTGATGGCTTTCAGGTCTGAGGCTATCGAGGTGGAGAGGAGTGCATGCTTAGGTTGTCGAGAAATAAGTTAAGCCTGACACAAGAATATTAGTACAACTTTAAGGTGTTTTGATAAAACCGAATGCAGAGGCAGCCGGAGTACCAATATTGTACATTGGGCTGAACCCTGATGAAGACAATCAAGCTCTATCGCAGGGGTCGGAAACCTACGGCTCGCGAGCCATATATGGCTCTTCCGGTGACGGCATATGGCTCCCAGACAATTTAGAGTAAAAAAAAAATAATTCTCCGCCCGCCCCCCTGTAATTTTCTCTATCGCGCCAGATTACATCAGAAGTAATTTAAGGTATTTTTCTTAAAGAGAACATCTTTGTTCTTTTATTAAACTAAACAGCCGTCATGCAGCACCAGAAGTCACATTAAAATTATACGTTAAAAATACTATATGGCTCTCAATGAAATAAATTTAGAAATATTTGGCTTTTATGGCTCTCCCAGTCAAAAAGGTTCCTACCCCTGCTCTATCAGGTTCAGTAAAAGCAGGAGTCATTCATATTTTGGCCGATGGATTTCCACGACTTTAACCTTTTTATGTGAGCTATTTCTATCTATGTTTGAAAAATAATACAACGAATTAAACACAATACATTCCCAAGTAGATTTGCACATGGATTTGATATTTCTTTTGTCGTGGGTTCAGTTTCAATCAAAAGTCATACATTGACCATTATAGGTGATGTCCTGTGACTTTTGACAAAATAAAACTCGCAAAGATTCAGAATTGTATCGTTTACCTTGATGATGAGAGTGAACCGTTGATACGAATCCCTGCTGACAGGCTGCAGGACATGCAGCTCTGCAGTGGTTCTATTTAGCGAGAAATACTCTTGATATGCGACGGGATGACCTGCAAGAAACAATAGAAATATTCATCGATTTGGATTCCGTGCCCTTTATGATAACAAAAACAAATAAAAGTCCCAAAGTCGTGGCTTTCCGACCGAGCCAAAGAACAATCAGATGAGTGAAATCGGTCAAGATACAGGATGAACCTACCAAGCAAGATGTAGTAAATTATTCTGGGTCTGTCTGATGGAGGTTGTATGTTTCTGTCCATGTCCACGGCCTGGATTGCAGGGGTCACATTCAGTGGGTTCAGCTTGCTCTGCAACAAGAGGAGGCGGAGTCAGACTGACTGTGAAGGTGGAGCCCACAGTTGCACAGATATGTCTCCTATGAGAGCGTGATTATGCGGAGACATTTGAGTGCCTTATGAACTGGAAAATCCCCCTTGGATAGATCTCATCAGCCCTAGTAAACATATTGTGTATCTATCATTCTTTTGGTGTTGTATATATCACTTGCAACAGCTCTTCAGAGAAGCTTCCCTGGACCCTCTTCCTGGCCCATTAAACAGTTTTCTGCTTTTGAGGGGGATGAGAGGAGCTGTGAAATTGGGCATCTTTGAAGACTGAATATTAAGACTTTTAAAAGAAGAATAGAATATTTGATTCTGATATATTAAATTGCAGGATCGGGTAGTATATTCATTGAATAAATCCGGATTCCAGTTAATTTATACCAATGCATTTACTGGTTACCTTCGCATTGAAAATGCGGGAGGTTATGTTTTGATCGCCGTGTATTTATTTATTTATTCGTATGCGTGTTATTCACATAACAAAAAAAGTTTTAAACCGAATCGCATGAAATTTGGTGGGATGATTGGTTATTATCCGGGGACCATTTGATTAGATTTTGGGATCAATCGGGTCAAAGGTCAAGGTCATGGATAGGTCAAAATCTTCTTTTTACCATAGGGCGGTCAATTTCTATCCAATTGGCATGCAACTAATGCCAACATGTTCATAATTCAATGCCCAATCTTGTGATATGTGAAGGTATGCACTCTACCGAGTGCCCGTTCTAGTTGTATTTTGTTTTACAAAGTTTGAAAACCTAATGTTGACTCACACACAAGAAGGATCTCCGTCGCTTCCACACAGTTCGGCATACAGCTTATCAATTTCACACCGGGATCCGATCGGTACTCATTATCGACCGATATCCAAAGCCCAGGTATCAGAACTAAGAAAGTTGGATGAGTGCATCCTTTCTTTCTGACATCCAATAAAAGAACCAAATTCCTTCTGTAGGCCAGTAATACTCATTCGCACACTAGCAAAAATAATTAGTTCATTTGATTAATAAGCCAGTGATGTAAGATATATTTATCATACGCATACTTTTAAAATGCCTAATGGAGTGTCACACTGAGGATAATCTGTTGTGGTGCTGGAGGCTACTTCCCTGCTCATGCACACTCAGACAACATCAGCACTAATTACCCAGCTCTGCCTCGACACTTCTGCACCAACGTCAGTGTGAATATGTTGAGCACGTCACATACACTACCGTTCAAAAGTTTGGGGTCACGAAGAAATGTCCTTATTTGTCAAAGTAAAGCACTATTTTATCCAATGAAGATAACATTAAATTAATCAGAAATACACTCTATACATTGTTAATGTGGTAAATGACTATTCTAGGTGGAAATGTCTGGTTTTTAATGAAATATCTACATAGGTGTATAGAGGCCCATTTCCATCAACTATCACTCCAGTGTTCTAATGGTACATTGTGTTATCGCCTTAGAAGACTAACGGAGGGTTAGAAAACCCTTGAAAACCCTTTTTAAGTTAGCGCAGCTGAAAACAGTTATGCTGGTTAGAGAAGCTATAAAACTAGCCTTCCTTTGAGCTTGACGTTTGAAGAACAAAATTAATATTTCAAATAAAAATCATTATTTCTAACCTTGTCAATGTCTTGACTATATTTTCTATTCACTTTGCAAATCACTTGATAAATAAAAGTGTGAGTTTTCATGTTAAACACGAAATTGTCTGGGTGGGTGACCCCAAACTTTTGAACGGTAGTGTACCTCTCCACATGCCAAATGCCTCAATATGGCCGATACAGAATGAGCGAGTTTGCTGAGAGGCCTACGCTAAACTTCCTTAGCCTAGACAGGCACATGGCTACCAGCTCTTTGGCAGGAGCAATCCCTTCCCTGAGGGGGCACATTTATATCCCTCAGCTCTGGTGTAATCCGTACACCCCTCCCGAACCAGCCCTCTCATTTTTACAATGTCTGCAGGTGCGCTAAATCAAATCCCCCTAGCTCTGCACAATGATGATTAGCTGTAATACCCTCCTCCAGCAGTCATTACCAAGGGGACTCCAGAGCCCATATTATATCCCCCCAGGGAAAAAGGTAAATACAGATCAACTTAATAATGCCTCTCCAGCCATTGTGATTAAATACAATACACTTATCAATTATGAGAAGACAAATCTTCCTGTGGACAGATATGATAGCGTCGTGGTTACAGAAAACCGACTGAAAACTGCAAAGTTATGAAATGAATGAATGTTTAACGGAGAGTACATCAAGACTCATGTTCTGAAACAGACTTGATACACAAACAGTATTTTGGAAACGCTCTAAAGGTAAAGAGGAGACATCCTATCGGGAGTAATTGAAATGTATAGATTAAAGGGATGTCATATCAACGTCGGACTGTATTGGCATGAAGCTTTGACCGGATGAAACCATGCAGGGTTTCCAGGGGAAAATCAGCAAGACAGGAAAAAGGGCAACATTTTCTCACACTAATGAAAAAGCTTTGCTTCGAGCACCCGGTGCTCCCAGGTCCTGCATACTTAGCAGTCAGCAAACCTTTTATCATAAATTATACATTACATGGGCAAACTCTGAATGGAAAGTCTGAACAAACAACTGTGACGCACTATGGCAGCTCCTCTTCTCTCTCTCTTTCTCTGTAGTCCTCAATCTACAACCTGTAATTGTCTTAACCAATCAAAATAGGTCCCTTTGTGTCATTATTGCAGGCATCTGTGTTTGTACATTTTCTCTCAGTTCAATTGAATTCAGTTCTACATATTATTAAATTATTTCAACGCGTACATCTATTCCACGCTCGAGCAGAACTCTCAGCTCCGTGTCTCCTATAGTTTCAACACAAATCAGTTTGTGGTGCTAATCAAACTATACATTATTTTTTCAAGCTCCAAAAAACATAACAAAACTAGAACGGGCACTCGGTAGAGCGCATACCTTCGCATATCACAAGATTGGGCATTGAATTATGAACATGTTGGCATTAGTTGCATGCCAATTGGATACAAATTGACCGTGCTATGGTAAAAAGAAGATTTTGACCTTTTCATGACCTTGACCTTTGCCCCGATTGATCCCAAAATCGAATCAAATGGTCCCCGGATAATAACCAATCATCCCACGAAATTTCATGCGATTCGGTTTAATACTTTTTGTGTTATGCGAGTAACACGCATACAAATAAATAAATAAATACACGGTGATCAGTAAATTTTCAATGCGAAGGTAATAAATAAATAAATTCTACATATCAGTAAAATGCTCTAAAATCACAACGATACTTTCAAATTCCCAACATATACTTGTTTGTTGATAATCTAAAAGTATAAATTTGTTCTCGGTTTCAAGCAGAATATAATACTGCAACCCTTCCTGCTTTGAAGAAATGCCAACCTCAATCCCGTCCAGTCCAATAAATCCAATCAAATCCAATCCAGACTTCTCCAGTCCAATCCAATCCAATTCAATCGAGTCCACTCTCGTCTCGTGGAGTCTGCCTGCTGATGAGGACTGTGTCGTACCGTTGAAACCCCAGAGCGAGCGAGTTAGTCCACTCTTACTCGGGATTGTTTGTCAACTGCTGTTCCCAGGTTCTAGCAGTCTAGTGCAGTACAGTTGTCGATTAAACAGATCGACAATAACAGGGGACAACACATTGTAACAGGTCAAAGAGTAAAAGTAAAATACACAGTAAAAGATGGTGCAGTAAAAAAAAAGATGAGAAAACAAATTAGAAAAATGAATAAACAAAACAGATAAAAAGCCGACCATCGAATATGTACTTAACCAAATGCCAGTGGAAACACGAGGTATTTCTTGAGTGACCCTTTTTGGCGTGCAGGAAGAGCATTCCACAGCGTTGGTGCTACCACGAGTTTTATAGATTATATAATAGATGCAGATAAACCGTTCATAGATATATATATATATATATAGATATATCTATATCTATATATATTAGTGCTGTGAAAAATAACGCGTTAACGCGTTATGATTAAATTACAGGATTAATTCGTAACAAAAATTAGCGCATTTAACGCATGCGCAAAATGAGCTTCCAATACACCACTTCAATCTGAACTCTGTCCGCTCTCATGCAGACGGTCTGTTCATCGGTAATGATCCTTCCGCAGGTTCACCTACGGAAACCTTGTTACGACTTTTACTTCCTGTAGATCAGGGTCTCAACACGTCGATCGCGACCTGCCAGTCGATCGCGGCGTAGTGTCGGTAGATCGCATGACATTAAAAAGATTGGCCCGCCCCCTGACATGTTCTCTAGAGCACGTCTTTGTTCTTTTATTAAACTAAACGTCTGTTGTTGATCGTATCTCCACAGCAGCATGTCATTTCTGTCTCTTCGCATTGCGTTAACACTTATCGATCTCCGTCTCGCGCCCCACAGAGCTCCGTGCGCGCGCATCGGGACCGAGCAAAAAAAAAGTCACTTGTCAATCTGTCCACCTGTCCGTGTCCGGGCCGGTGAGGTTTCCCGTGTTGAGTCACATGAAGCCGCAGGCTCCACTCCTGCTGGTGCCTTCGGTCAATTCCTTTAAGTTTCAGCTTTGCAGCGGTGTCCCCGCCGTCCCTTTCTTCATGACCCCAGTTCATGAAGAAAACCCACACAGTCAGTTTGCCTCAGCAGCTGCTAGACGAAGACTAGAGGCCTTTAGATTGTATCATGGTGGAGTTAATGGTTGACAAACAAGAGAAAAATGTTCTGTTTAACCCTCCTGTTACCTTTACATTTACTTACATATTTTACCCTCGGGGTCAATTTGACCCCAGCAATTAAAACCTCCAGAAAATTATTAGAATTAATATTGTTTCCCAAGTTTAAGTGTGAGGTACTTTATGTTTGTTTGTTGACTACCTAAATAGCCCTTTAAATATATATAAAAAGTTGATACTTCTTATATGTTTGACACAGTGAAAAACAGCCTGGGGTCAAATTGACCCCAAAGAACACCGACATTAAACATTGAATGGGGTCAAATTGACCCTAAAGGTAACAGGAGGGTTAAACATTCTGTTTAGGATGAAGATGTATTAATGTTGCATATGGAAGAAAACTGCAAAATAACTGCTGAGTTGCAGCACCATTGTATAGAAGAATGTATAGATGTATATATCCGTCTTTTGTCATTCTCTATGTTCTCACAAAATATACCGAGAATATCGGTAATATGTGATTAATCCACAGAAACCTGTGATTAACCTGATTAAAAATTGTAATCGTTTCACAGCCCTAATATATATATATATAGATATATATATAAATAAATATATATATTATAAATATATATATATATATCTCATTTCTATTGGTGCACTACCTCAGACTCTTTATCTCAGCTCCCTCTCTTTTTTTCTTGCTATATGATTTTCAGTAGTGCTTGGCTGTCGTCCCAGGTCAACTCAGCCTTCAGCTCTAATTGCTGGTCCACCAGACCAGAAAATGCCCCTGGAATAACCATGCTGAGACAACAGCAACGGCAAAAACAGGTTGAACCGCGAACAATTAGCCTTTTTTTCATGCTGGAATAATTTTTTTTTGGTATACATTTTTAGTACAATGATGTGGCACACACACACGTTCACGTGGGATGACTGGAGATTTTTTTTTTAAAGAAACCTGCGTGCGTCAAATAACAAATATGCACATACTAATAACAGGAGGAATTCTGATAAAATGACCTTGTGGAAGAGCAGCGTGTTCACAGTGGCCTGTCTGTCTGGTTCTTACCGGTTCAGTGAATTCAGGGATAGCAACACGGTAGGTCAGGGGGTTGCAGTCCTGGGTGTTGTTCACCAAAACGCAAGGCAGGAACATGGGGCCCAGGTCGTCTCCGTCCAGAACATCCACGGTCAGAGTCGTGGTGGCAGTTTGCCTGTTGGGGGGGTATGGAGCGCGGTCCTGCAAGATGAAGAAGCACTTTCAATTTCAAGCTTCAAACTCCCAGATGATTTGTTGATTTGTGCACAATACTCTGACGCCCTGCTCGAGCTAAAACCAGTAAAAGAGTTTTAAAACCGTGACAGATCTCTGCAGCTATTCTTGAGCATATATTTCAGTTGTTTTTACATTATGGAAGCTCACAGTCATTTATTCATTGTTTTCAGTCCTCATTATTCTGGCTTCAGGAGAGGGGACTTGAACACATTGTCTTGTGCTTTAAGTAGAATTGGATTTAAATATTTTCTGCATTAGGAAAAAAAAAAAAGGAAGAAGATTTGTTTTTTAATGTGCTGTTATGACAGCAGACCACCATCGCTTCTAAATATCCCATTTGTTATATCAATGCGAAAAAAGATAAATACGCAATTTTAAAAATAGGTTTGTTTTGACATAAAACACGCAAACAAATGGCCTTTTTCCAGCCAATATACATTATTTGTGAGATGTTAGAAGTCAGCTGCATGATTTGCTTCATGTTTTGCTTCATAATAATATACAAATGTATTCAAATGTAAGAGATGTTAAGATGCAAACATTACACCCACTTCAAACCAGACAGTGCAGGATAGTCAACTGAAAAACATTCATTCTGATGACATCATTATCTGCATTAAAACATATCTTTTTAGCAGCTATCCTTGACTTTCTCCCCCGATGGTACTTCTGAAAGTTGTACCCTGAGAAGTGAGCAGCAAAGCCCTTCAAAGATTTGCGGTGTTCGTGTAATTGAACTCTTGACACAAGCAGCACAGAGTTCTAGTAAATACCATGTCTTCTTTCTTTATCTACTCTGACATCCTCCTGCAAGAGAAAATAAAAATCTCCCTGGAGGACCTCTTGCTAGAGTAAAGGCTTGAGTCTTTTGCTCCCTCATGCAGGAGATGGAGAGAATAGGAGATGGGTCAACTGCTCAATGCTTATCTGGCCTGCAGTGCTTTCTTTTTATAGTAGAGGATGACATATTTGACTATTGCTTATTAAGGTAAATTATTATGTAATCAGTGACTGGAAGTCATTCTAATAATGTGAATTAATACTAATAATAATACATTACATTTCTTTCGCACTTTTCAAAATACTCAAAGAGGCTTTACAACACAGTTAGAATATCCTAAAAGCTATGCAATAAAAATAACTAAAATTACAATAAAAACAAACGATAAAAGCAGTTGAGAACATAGAGAGCACACAATCACACATTAAAAGCAGTTTTGAACAGGTGGGTTTTGATTTGAACAATGAAAGTTCGGTGCAGTCTCGGGTGATTTTGGGGAGAGAGTTCATATACAAACATTAAAATTATAATAATTGTTGGGAAGAAAGGTTCTGTATTTTGAGAATCGCAGCTTTAAATCAATGAGGTTCTGAAACATCCAACACTGCTTCTATAGGAGCGATGAACACTTGAATCTAATTTGTCTAATTGAAGTTAAATTCTTGGCCAGTGGCTTTGCGTCATGTTTTTTGCTTCATATTTCATGACTTTTCCTAATTTATTGGGGACAACTGGAAAAACCTAAAATTCACATGATGATATGTTTTCAATGTCCTGAACACAACTTGTACACATCGGTGTTCTTTGGGGTCAATTTGACCCCAGGCTGTTTTTCACTGTGTAAAACATATAAGAAATATCAACTTTTTTATTTATTTAAAGGGCTATTTAGGTAGTCGACAAACAAACAATAAGTACTTGACACTTAAACTTGGGAAACAATATTAATTCTAATAATTTTCTGGAGGTTTTAAATGCACGGGTAAAAGATGTTAGTACATTTGAAGGTAACAGGAGGGTTCACAATGACCACATTTCTTGCTTTAAAAGTAGACTCAGGAATAGAAAGTGTGCAGTAAATCGACTTGAGTTTATTGAACCTCATGGTAATCACATTCTGATAATAGCTGAAAGATCTAAAATATGGAGAGAAAAAAAAAACCTTAAGTGATTAAATTCATTGCTCTAAAAAAGATAGATACTTGAATTCAGCCGCTGCTGCTAAATAAAAAGGAAATCTTGAGATATCGACTTATCGGCATTGCAATATCTTTACAATAGACAATCGGTAGAACATCAAAGTCCGTTCATAACGTGTTGGCATTGAGCACTTACTGGTCTTATTACAAGACTAATCAAAAGTCACTTACATTGGCTTGGACCAAAACCAGGTAGCGAGTTCTCTCCTCATAGTTTAGCCTCTCTGCCAGAATAATGTGTCCTGAAAGGGTCTGAACGACACTCGCTGTTCTGTTCGATGCCTGAAAGAGAAAAAGAGAGTTGATGTGAAAAGACCGGAGGATGAGAGCAATAAGTCATGACTCTTGAAGAAATGAACAATGGTGTGGAGGCTGTTTATCAGGCTGTGACTCATCCATATACCGGGTCATTGGGGTTGTAAAGAATGCCGTATTCGATGTGTCCATTGGGCCCGTCGTCAATATCCGTAGCTCCATTATTCCCCGCGAAGCCGGTGAAAATGGTCGTTCCAACTGGTGTGAGCTACAGGACGATATGAGAGTGGAGAGAGAGAGAAAAGTCAACGGCTCAAACCGAGTACAACATACACTACCGTTCAAAAGTTTGGGGTCACTTAGAAATGTCTTTATTTTTCAAAGAAAAGCAGTTTTTTCAATAAAGATAACATGAATCAAAAATACACACTATACATTGTTAATGTGGTAAATGACTATTCTAGGTGGAAACGTCTGGTTTCTAATGAAATATCTCCAGAGGTGTATAGAGGCCCATTTCCATCAACTATCACTCCAGTGTTCTAATGGTACATTGTGTTTGCTAATCGCCTTAGAAGACTAATATCTGATTCGAAAACCCTTGTGCAATTATGTTAGCACAGCTGAAAACAGTTATGCTGGTGATATAAGCTATAACTGGCCTTCCTTTGAGCTTGAAGTTTGTAGAACAAAATTAATACTTCAAATATTTATCATTATTTCTAACCTTGTCAATGTCTTGACTATATTTTCTATTCAATTTTCAATTCATTTGATAAATAAAAGTGAGTTTTCATGGAAGACACGAAATTGTCTGGATGACCCCAAACTTTTGAACGGTGGTGTATACTTACAGCAGAGAGCCTGCCATGCACATGCCTATTACTGTTGCCGGCCGAGCCCATTAGTACACAAAAATAAAAAATTCAAATCTAAAAGAGGAAACGTTGCAGTCAGCAGGAGTCGGAAGACTTACGCGCTGACGGAATAAGGAAAAGTAAGTACGAGAACCCTTGCTTCTCCCCAGAGCCCTCAGCTCTGGTCCACGGGACCAGGCAGGAGGGCTTGTTCAGGGGAGAAGTCGACAGCGACGTAGAACGACTCGCTATACCGCGAGGGCAGCCGCTCTGGCTCGGGTAACCCATTGTGACAGGAACTTCAAACATGGAAATTACACAAAGTGTAAACAACGGAGACAAAGTCCTTGTTGTTGAGAACCGAGCTGGGGATTACCTCCGAGTCTCGGAATACACGAGCTGTAAATTCAGAAGATTTGATGAATTGCAGGTTTGCTCCGGAGGCGAAAGTTTGCCCCGTCTCGTGCTCGTAAAAAAAAAGTATGTAGCCACAGTCAGGGTTCTTACACATTTTGACCGATGGATTTCCAGGACTTTTCCAGGACTTTAAACCAAATTCCCATGACCAAACTGAAATCTCGGTAAAAACATGAACAATTTAGAACATTTTGCGTATCGAGAGCGGACGCCGGCTTATATTTTGAGC